>NW_012236520.1:236851-390911 GCF_000787575.1 Acytostelium subglobosum LB1 | reverse complement strand
TTCTTTGGTCGCTTTGTCTCATTCTCCTCTTGAGATGAGGAGGTCAATACACGCTTCTTCTCCATTATATATAGTCATGTAATAATATAGTAATGTATGAATGAACAACAAATAATATAATACTCAACACACAATGATCACCACCATCAGAAGGTAGGTCAGGCTAATAATAAATGATTTATGGGACTCTAAAAATGAATTAATTCAAAGTTGCTAAATGCTATGCCTCATTGTATGGTGACAAGAGAAGCTGGCTACCCACGCTTATTTTGACAAAAGTTGCTCATATTAATCAGTCCAATCATAGAGTAATAAACTTTTTTTAGTCATTGGACTTGTTGGAATGATTCCAACATAATCTTGGGTTATTAATTAATTGATTTATTGTCATTATTATTATTATGATTATTATTATTATTTTTTAGTTGATTAGATTATTTGTTTAACTTGATGATTGATTGATTGATTGATTGGCTACCCAATCTTGAAGTGAGACTTGCCTTTCACTTTCATTTCTTGACCATAGCTATGAAGTGTGGTAGATATATATATTGTAAGTAAGTATATTCATCAATAACTCATGCTTTCTTTCAATGGATCGATTACTTACCAACTCTAGCATCTTGTGGTGCTCTTGTTAGATTGGGATCCTCACCAGGAATGTAAACTTGTAGGTCAAAGCAGTACCTTCCATTGGAATCGAATTGAGTGTTGTTGTTCTGGAACATGGAGGATTGGATGTATTCTCTGTTTAAACCATATGCGCCATCAATGGGATCGAGTTGGAAGCATGTAGGACCTTGCGGTGAGTTCAATATAATTACACCAGATATTGTTGCACCATTTGGATATCTGATGTATCCATCTGATGAAACAACATGGAATTGTATTCCAGCAAGTACCTTGACATCATCATATATTCCTTGGTTGACTGATGTGTCATCCCAAGCTCTAAGAGTGATGGACATTAGGTTGGTGACACCTGAGAGTATTGTAAGGGTAGGGAAGGGTATTGTTAGTGAATGTTTTGAATTAATGAATGGTCACATCAACAAACACATACCAAGATGAACATTGTCGATATTCTTTGAAGCAAATGTGAAGCAGTATTTAGATGCGTTGTACACACTGTCTCCAATAGCAGGATTATATACCCAATCTGCGTATGCGCCGGTCGCCCAGATACAGTAATCTCCATCTGGGACATCAGTGAACGAGTAGTTTCCAGTCACTGTCTTCTTCGCTACTTCAACTCCATCCTTTGTGCGCAAAGAGAGAGTGATGTCTGGTCTTGGATTTGACACATTGAGTATTCCCTTCTGATCATTCTTTCCAGAGTCATCCCAAACGAAGCCAGATATCCTTGGTCTGACCATTGCTATTAAGTAGTTGTGATGGGTTGGTTGATTGATTGATCAAATGAGGTGGGGTTAGTTCAAGTTTATCAAGGCATCATTCTAATATCAATATACATACCTGCATATATGTCCAATACACTTGGATCGAGCGGGTCGGTGATTGTCTTGTTGGGTTGGAGGTCGAAGCAGAACTGGTTGTTGTCATCGAAATAGACATTGTCATTCTTGCGCACAGTAGAGCGGATGTAGACAGCAGTTAATTCTAAATTTGTTCTGCTGTATTTGGCCACAAATGGTGGTAACAGACTGACACATGTGCGTCCTCGGGGGGCAACTACGAGATACTTGGCAAAAGGTGTGTAGAGACCTGTGTATGGTTCAACACCATCAGAATTGATGAAAGTATAGTTAATGTGAGCTAAAGTCTTTGATTCATCAAATATTCCTTGATTGACCTCAGAGTCATCCCATGCTCTTACAGAGAATGGGACCATCTTGGTGATACCTATAATTGATTGATTGATTGATTGATTGTAGTGAAAATTTGTATTAGAACAAAATGATGTTTAGGATTGTGATAATAACTTACGCAAGTGGGCGTTGGTGATATTTGGTCCAAGAGTGAAACAATACTTGGATTGGTTGAAGACACTATCACCTTTGGCGGATCCGTTGACGTAGTTGTCAAAAGTGGATTGGGCGGCTTTCAAACAATAGTCACCAGCATCTAGGTTGTCAAATGTGTAGTTTCCTGTGAAGTTGGACACACTGATCTCATTGGATTTGGAATCCAGGAGTGTCAAACCCATTTCTTGAGGCTTGTTCAAATCCAAAATGCCTTGGTCATCCTCAGAGTCATCCCAAACGAATCCAGAAACTTTGAATTTTGTGTTTGTGTTGATAAATGCTATGAAGGAGGGGGTGTTGTTATTGGTTGATTGATTGATTAATTGACGGAATTGATCAAATGTGGTTAGTTCAAGTTTATCAAGCCATTCTTATATCAATATACATACCTGCATATATGTCCAATACACTTGGATCGAGCGGGTCGGTGATTGTCTTGTTGGGTTGGAGGTCGAAGCAGAACTGGTTGTTGTCATCGAAATAGACATTGTCATTCTTGCGCACAGTAGAGCGGGTGTAGAGAGCAGTTAATTCTAAATTTTTTCTGCTGTATTTGGCCACAAATGGTGGTAACAGACTGACACATGTGCGTCCTCGGGGGGCAGCTACGAGATACTTGGCAAAAGGTGTGTAGAGACCTGTGTATGGTTCAACACCATCAGAATTGATGAAAGTATAGTTAATGTGAGCTAAAGTCTTTGATTCATCAAATATTCCTTGATTGACCTCAGAGTCATCCCATGCTCTTACAGAGAATGGGACCATCTTGGTGATACCTATAATTGATTGATTGATTGATTGATTGTAGTGAAAGTTTGTATTAGAACAAAATGATGTTTAGGATTGTGATAATAACTTACGCAAGTGGGCGTTGGTGATATTTGGTCCAAGAGTGAAACAATACTTGGATTGGTTGAAGACACTATCACCTTTGGCGGATCCGTTGACGTAGTTGTCAAAAGTGGATTGGGCGGCTTTCAAACAATAGTCACCAGCATCTAGGTTGTCAAATGTGTAGTTTCCTGTGAAGTTGGACACACTGATCACATTGGAATTGGAATCCAGGAGTGTCAAACCCATTTCTTCAGGCTTGTTCAAATCCAAAATGCCTTGGTCATCCTCAGAGTCATCCCAAACGAAACCTTTAATGTGGTATTGTGTGTTGGTGTTAGTACCAAGTGTGTTGGATGATTGATCTGCAGGCTATCCATCAACATACCACTGACTGAGAAGGTTTCATCCTTAACCATGGCCAAATGCACGTTGTTGAGACTCGGACCAATAGTGACAYAGACCTTGCCATTGAGGAAGACGTTGTCACCCTTTTGTGGGGCATACTTGTAGTTGGCAATGTCGGAGGGTCCACGGATACAGTATGTACCTGGAGCAAGGTCTACAAACATGTAGGATCCATCGGCAAAGGAAGTGATCTCGTCTACTCTGTTTCCATCAATATCAAACAATTTCATCACTCCTCTGAGGCCCTTTGTCTTGTCAAGCTTAACAGCTGGATCTCCGGTGGCGTCCCAGATGTAACCAGCAATGGAGAACCTGTTGTTCACAACTGAAGTTGTGATAACGATGACCTGAGTGGTCGATGCCGTGGTCGAAGTAGGGGTGGAGGTTGTGCCAGTAGTAGCCGTGGTGGACTGAGTGATAGTGGAAACATCTGGCGAAGTGGTGGAGGCTGTTGTAGAGGCTGTAGTGGAGGCTGTGGTCGTTGGTACAGAGGTTGTGGCTGTTGTAGTGGCAGTGGTGGACTGGGTGATAGTGGATACATCTGGCGAGGTGGTCGAGGCGGTGGTGGATGCAGTCGTCGTTGGGACTGAGGTTGTGGCCGTGGTAGACTGGGTAATGGTAGACACGTCYGGYGATGTAGTTGAAGCTGTCGTTGAGGCAGTTGTCGTTGGGATGGATGTGGTAGCAGTAGTTGTGGCCGTGGTGGACTGAGTGATYGTRGAWATGTCWGGCGTAGTAGTTGAKGCARTGGTGGTKCCAACAGTRCTGGCAGTWGTMGTTGGRACYGAKGTTGTTGCCGTGGTGGTTTGGGTGATCGTAGACACGTTTGGGGATGTTGTCGAAGCAGTTGTTGAGGCAGTGGTCGTTGGGATGGCAGTTGTTGTTGCAGTCGTGGTGGCAGTGGTTGATTGAGTGATCGTTGACACGTCTGGAGAGGTAGTAGAAGCGGTGGTAGTACCAACAGTGCTAGCAGTGGTAGTTGGGACAGAGGAAGTCGAGGCGGTCGTGGTGGCAGACTGAGTGGACACCGTGGTGCTGGTGGCGGTAGTGGGTAGCGCTGTTGTCACTGTGGTACTATCATGGTATACCGTTGACGCAGTTGTAGTAGTAACTGGGCCAGTTGCAGAGGTTGACATAGTTGTGGTGGCAACAGTTGACGTTGGTGCTTCGGTTGTAGACACKGTGGTAGTTGCGACGGTGGATGTGATTGGACCAGTGGCCGAGGCAGAACCTGTGGAGGCAACAGTGCTAGCGACAGTTGATTGAGTGGACACGGTTGTTGACACTGAAGTGGTTGCGGTTCCGGTGGCGGTCGTRGTAATCGTAGTCGTTGCTGATGTGGTCTGGGTGATCGTTGATGATCTACCAGTGGTCGTGGCAGTGGTAGAAACAGTTGTGGTAGCGGAGGTGGACGATGCTGAGACCTGAGCAGTGGTGGAGGCAACAGTGCTGGCAACAGTTGATTGAGTGGACACGGTKGTAGTTGCGACGGTGGATGTGATTGGACCAGTGGCCGAGTGGAGGCAACAGTGCTGGCAACAGTTGATTGAGTGGACACGGTTGTTGACACTGAAGTGGTTGCGGTTCCGGTGGCGGTCGTAGTAATCGTAGTCGTTGCTGATGTGGTCTGGGTGATTGTTGATGATCTACCAGTGGTCGTGGCAGTGGTAGAAACAGTGGTGGTAAATGTTGTCGATGTTGGACCGGCAGTAGTGGTAGCGGTGGTGCTGGCAATCGTAGACTGAGTGGATACTGTTGTTGTGGCCGAGGTGGACGATGCTGAGACTTGTTCAGTAGTGGAGGCCACAGTGCTGGCAGTGGTAGACTGGGTAGAGGCTGTAGTTGACACTGTTGTTGTCACGGGTATCGTAGACGTTGTGGTTGTGGCGACTGTAGAAACAGTGGTCGATTGAGTAGAGACGGTGGTTGTTGCACTTGTCGATCCACTGGCTGTTGTGGTGACGGTGGTCGAAGCAGTTGTAGATATTGTTGTTGACGTTGGGTTTGACGTGGTGGACACTGTAGTGCTTGCACTAGTGGACTGGGTTGTGGTTGCCGTAACCTGGGAGACAGTGCTTGCGACGGTACTAGCAACGGTCGATGCAGTCGACACTGTGGTGGTCGCAACTGTTGAGACGACTCCGGATGTTGTAGCAGTAACAATGCCAGATGTCGAGGCAGTAGTTGTGGCAACTGTCGCCGCGGTGGTTACTGTTGTGGAGGCAACCGTTGACGTCAGAGAGGCAGTGCTCACGGTTGTCGAGGCAATGGAGCTGCCTTGGGTGTTGGTAGTTGTGGCTGTTGTTGTATACGTTGTCGAGGCAGTCGTTTGGCTAACACAAACTGCATTGCCATTGATGACTTGACACTCCGTATCACATGGACATCTCCTGAACAAACATTTGTCGAAACAACGTTCAGGTAGTCCGAGTTGTTGGCCGCCACAACAGATCTGATTAATTGGACAAATTACTTGTCCACACCGACCTTTATTTGAAATGTGAAAAATTCGTTAGATTGGATTCCAAAAGGTAATAATTCCCTTAATCCTTTCAAAATATATAAAGTACATACCATTGTCAGCCAAACAATAACTTATAAATAATAATAAAATTACCAAAGAAATATTCTTCATTCTCTTCTGGCAACTTGGAAATAGATTAATGAATTACAATGATTGTGGAAAAATTTATTATATACCTTCCTTCCATCATTGGCGCACTATTATTCCTAATAGTATGATGAGTCTAATATGCTTGGTTGTTGACTCTCCACCAATCCCCCCTCCTCCTCTATCTCATGCCCCTTGCCATCACCACCCAAAACCTACAAATGTGCACACACTGATCGTGGTAAGAATGAAATTTTTAGTGTATTGAAAAATTCTACTATACATTTAATCATATTAATTCCTACTGAGAATGTAACTTCCACTTCAGTCCTGTTCAATAGGATTGGTGGGCCTATTGATTTCACACCTTTCATTGTGTTATATCATCCCACATCGATATACATCGTAATCAATGACAAAGTCATTTTTTAGCCCCTGAAGTAACTAGTAGGATTGATTATTTCATTGTTGAAGAGTTGACCCTTCCTGACCCTTCATGACCATACTCAGACCCGACTCCACTTTCCTCTTGAATTGGTCACACACTTGAAGTTACTCCTAGTGTGCAAAATTACAATGTTCCAAGTATCATTAATGTTAGTGTAATATTACTAAACCACAATCAATGTTCAAGGTCCGTTTCCATTTGGAAAGCTCTCCTGCTCTCAATATATCAGATACACCTCCAATACTTACCACCAAGATTGGGGATGAGAATTTATTGAATTAGCAGGCATCCATAACTTTAGAGCCTATTGGTTTGGATGGAATGGATTGAAAGGGGCAGGTATTACTCGAGTATCAAACATAAGACACCCAATTTATCAATTTGGAATATGATCGTTATCTTCCAGGAGTGTCCACTTCTCCTCAGTGTATCGATGTTCTTGCCCTTCCCTCCATCGTATAGAATTCAAACTATTTATCTTGATTGATACCTCTATCTCTTATCTTGCTCACTCTTAACAAATAACAACATAAAGACATGGTATCAAAAATTTAAATTAATTTATAGATTGCAAAGGTTTAATTATTGAATTGTTGCTGTTTTAGAATTTGAGTTAACTGTTATCCTACCATTGGCAAATTGTCTTGTCCATACCCCAGCAGATTGTTGGGTTGCTGGACCTGAAGGACTTCCAAGGTCAAAGGTCCATGCCGAATCGTAAGGATCTGAACCAGCATCTGGACCACCTCCAGTTGAAAAGGCGTATGCTCCACCAACACTTGGCTCATGCCAGAGAAGGAATGAACATCGAGTGTATCTCATCTTGTTGACATTCTTCTTTCCGGCATGGGGGAATGCGTAGAATGGTACCTTGGCCGCTACTATATCTCGATGTAGCTCAGCCATCCATTTCCATTCTGCTCCTCCAAGTATGTCGGTTGCAGTGTCTCCTTGCCAAGCTTCATAATGCTCACGAGCGTATCCTCCAGCAGCCTGAGCCCATCTGACTTGGGTAGCACGATCAGAATCCCATTGGGAGGCTACATTTGGTACGAATCCAATACCAGCTGCCCTTAGTTTGGGTGAAACACGATTGAGGAATGATTCCATTGCTTGAGTCCATGATAGGTATGTAGGGTACTTGGATGAGGTACCTGACCATGAGTCAAGGAATGCTTCACCCATGTTCACATCATCACCAAATACACCGTGGAATCCACCAGTCTTGGCATAGTTAATAGCTTGAGTTGCCCACTCGTCTTGATAGGCTTGGTTGCCTACATCATAGAGATGTAGACTTCCTCCCCAGAAGGTGATATCATTGCCATTGCCATCCTTCACGATCCACTCTGGGTGATTGGCCTTGACCCATTGATATCCCATACCTGATGGCCAGGTGGCATCCGTTGTCTCTGCGTATGCACCGGCAGTTTCAAAGTACATGAATAGGCGCATCTTGGGGTTGGTTGCCTTGAGGTTGGCAATGTTGACATGGTCTCTCATGTAGCTCTGTATCACCTCCCAGGCATATACTCCAGCATGTTGGGTGATAAGTGAGACTTCAGAGTAGTCCAGGTAGAACTGTCCGAGTGAGTTGGCGTTGGAGACGTTGACAGATGGTGGTTGAGTTGGTGTTGGTGTTGGAGTAGTGGTTTGAGTTGGAGTAGGTGTTGGAGTAGGAGTTTGAGTAGGAGTGGGAGAAGGTGTTGGAGAAGGAGAGGTAGTAGGGGTTGTGTAGGTGGCGTAGATTGAAAACTGGGAAGTGTATGCCTCTGGATTACCAAATGGGTTGGTAGCTCCGTCGGTATATGAGTCACCATTCCAAGCGGCGAGGACAGTGCTCGAGCTGTATGCACGTTTGGTGAGTTGATTGGTAGAGCCTACAAGGTGACCCAACCAATACTTTCCAGGATTCAATCTGACACTTGATGCCAAGGTATAAGTGACCCATTTGGCAGTGGAAGTACCAGATACTGACAACTCATTTGAGATAACGACAAGGCCACCTGGTTGATTTCCATTGTCAGAGTAGATCACCGTACGTAACTTCTGAGTACCAGAACGGCCAGCACCCTTCTGATATGCGCTGATACTGACCACATCGGCAATCTCAGTGAGTGTGAACTGGGCAACACTCTTTGAGTCACTTCCGAGTGACTCCCACAGAGTACCGGCGAACGAGTTTCCGAAAGTGGACTGGAATATTGATTAATTGATTGAGTTAGTAAGTTCTAAACTTAGTAGTTATTCAATTTAAATAACTTACAGCATTAATTGAGGATATTAGTATAATAATAATAGTAAATACAAATAGATAATTCATTCTGATAATTAAATAAAAACAAATGATAAAAGGACACTAACTTGTTTAATAAATCAAGAGGGATAACAACAGATTTGTTCGACCATATGTCGTTCACCGAATCTCTGATAGATGGGTTGAGACCCAACATAACCGAAATCAAAAAAAAATATCTTGATGGGTTTTAAGATTGGCCATCTTAACTAGATATTTTGTTAACATAACATATCCTTCTAGATCTATCTTGGGTTCCTTCACTTGACAGGTATTTATTTTCCAATATTGATGAATAAATGATACAAAAGATACATACAGTATCTCCAGTGAGAAGTAAAGTGTGTTTACTAATTAATTAATCCTGATTGATTTGATTTTAATTCTTGTTATTATTGGAATAGTTCTAGTATCAAAATACAGAGATCCAATTAGCACACTCACAAGATTGGATTTTATCTTCATTGTTTTTTTCTTGGCAATCAAAAGATTTCGACAACTGCAGGGTTCGAACCTGCGCCCCCGAAGGGATTTGATTTCAAGTCAAACGCCGTAACCACTTGGCTAAGCTGTCCGTTTTTCCTCACTTCTTCCCGTATCATAACAACTACTAAAAAATTGCCAACTGAAATTACAAAAGGCCAGTGGACTCATCCTGAACAATGTCCAAACAACGAAAACAATCGTATAGTTATCCCTGGGATAAATAAACTGAACATCGCGGCTCTCCTCAATGTAGGACGGGAGTCGGCTTTAAACAAAAGCACCTGAAATTATATTCCTTATTAATGAATACTTTTGTTATTACCAGACAATTTACTCTGTCCTGACCAAAATTTACCAAAGGTCGAAATTACTTCACATTAATTAATTAATTATTATTGACACGAAAAGTAATATTTATATATTGATATCGGAGAAGCTGCTTTGCTTGATCAATGAAATCTCTTCCAACTTGTCTGCAAACTCCTTTGTACTGCAAGCCTTCTTTAGGAACACATGTCGAAGAAGGTAGTGTGCGTCTGGTCTTCGTTTGTCATCCAAGTTCAAACACAAACTGACAAAGTCAATAAAGTCTGGTGACCATCGAGATGGCTCCCTAAAGTCTGGTACTCCCTCCAATGTCAAAAGGAATAGTGCCTATGCGAGTGAGTGTTGGTTGCCAAGTTAGTAATTTGTGTCGTTGCAACTTTGTATCAAACATACTCTAACAGGAGGATACCTGGCATAGGGTGGCTCACCCTCAGAGAGCTCTCTGGCCAAGATGCCCAAGCTCCAAATGTCAATCTTGTGATTGTACTGATTGCCTCGAATCAGCTCTGGTGCCATCCAATATGGCGTGCCAACAACACTGTTGCGCTGCAGCTTAGATCGTGTCAGGTTGGCCACGAATCCAAAGTCGGCAATCTTGACACTGCCGTCCTTGCCAATGAGCACGTTGTCCGACTTGATGTCGCGATGAATACGATGACCTTTGTGAATGTAGTCGATGCCCAACAACACCTGGAGACAGATGTATGCGATGTGTGGCTCGCTGAACCCAGTCTCCTTGGTCGTTCCAATCATGTCGGTCAACGATCCAAACGACATGTACTCCATGATGAGCTAATTGTTTGTTGTTAGGTGTTCATTAGTAATTGCTTAGATTGATTGATTGATGGATGGCCAAACATACCCAAAGATGGTTCATGACTAAATGAGAGTTGATGTATCTGATGAGGTTCTTGTGTGTACAGTTCTTCATGGTGCAAATCTCGTTGATGACGTTCTTGAGGTTCCTGTTGTCGACCTTCATCTTTTTGATGGCCACCTTCTCGTTGGTGTGAACATTGATGGCGCTGTAGACATTGCCAGTGGAGCCTCCTCCAATCTTTACAATGTCCTTGTATATATCTTGTGGATTCTCTGGGCTGACCAGATCCTTAAGAGTGAACGATGGCTCCTCGAGTGCCAGCAGTTGGCTGTCCTCACCCAACGTTGGAGAGATGGGTCTGGACGGCACATTGTTGTTATTGTTGTTGCTCAGTGATTCATGATTGGATGTGGTGGCAGATCTACTGAGTGAGTGGTTTCTGTTTGATAGATTGAGTTAGTGAGTAAGTTAGTGATCGATCGATTGATGGGTTGGCCATCATCACATACCTTTCGCTATATACATGGTGGAACTCCAACACGTCTAGTACGTCGTCGGTGTGTTGAGTGATCTCACCATCCTGGAAGCCAGACTGTGCCAGTAGTGTCTTCCATTGATCGGGTATACCTTGTAGGGCCAGGCCAACGTGTATCTCGTGCTTCACATTGAATGGTGCTCCAACGTTGGGCGAGCTGCAGCCAGTGTCCGAGGCCATCTTGAGACACTTCTTGTGTGATTTATATTTACAGCCAACACATTCGAGTGCCTCGCGCGCAACTACGCCGCGAACGCCCCATATGTACTGATTGCAATAGTTGCACTCAGAGATGTTCTTGAAGTTCTTGAGCACAAATGAGTGTGAGCCTTTGAATCCGTCCGACTTGTACGTCAGGTCGGTGATGGCGCGCACCTGATCCATCAGCTTCTCCAACAAGTCGTCCTTCAAGAACGACTTCCTTGCCATTGACCTAGTGAAATCGCATACCTCGCTCTTGCCCAGGCCCCATCCCTGGAGGTTATATACTGGAAGCATGTTAGCGAACTCTGGATGAATGATTGAATGAACGGAGATGTACATACCAAAGGAGATGAGAAGAGTGCTGACCAACTCAGAGTCTATATCGACATGGTCGGTGTAGCCAAACTGCTCGTGCTTCATGACCAGCTCATCCCAGTAGAGCTCCTCCCAGAAGGAGAGATCCTTCCAGGTCAGGTGATCCTTGATGAACTCTTGGATGAACTCGCAAGTGCCATTGACCTTCTTCCTGTTGAGTATCCTCGAGCAGTCCATAATCAGCCTGCAACTAAAGTAGTCCTTGGCATGCGCCTCATACAGGTTCTGTAGTATCGTGTTGAACAGATATAATGCCACTTCGAATGAGTTGTCATTCATTGGAAGGTTCATTTGCTGTGAGGTTAACGATGTTAGATTGATTGAGTTGAGTTGATTGAGTGTGATTGGACACATACGTTGGCCTTGGTCTCTTCGTCGAGAGCAATGCAAATGCTTCGACGAGAGTAGTTGTTCAAGAAGAGACTGCTCATCTTGTAGATGTCGGTCATCTCGACGTGATTGCTCGAGGAGATGAGGGCAGAGACGATCTTTCTGCCAAAGTCGAGGAGGTCGCGATCCAAGTCGGGCTCAACATTGCCAGGTGGATTGGCTTGTTGGCTACTGTTATGGTGTTGGTTGTGATTGTAGTTGTTGTTGTTGTTGCTACCATAGCCAGTTGATGATGACGAAGATGATGATCCAAAGAATGATGGAGAGGTCGCATTGGAATGTGGCGTGGACGAGCTGAGCTTGAAGTTGAGCAGCATGGGAGTGGTGGTCGGGCTGGTGAAGTGGAACTGACTGTGCGCCTGAGTGACGTTGGTGTGCGATGCCGACTTGCGGAGAGATGGCAGGTTGGAGTTTGTGCGAGACATTGGGTTCTTGGAGATGGACAGACTCGAGTTGGACTTGGGCGGGTCGGAAATCTGATTGGCGTACTTCATGCGCAGTGTAAGTAGCTCGGTCTCTGCGTTCAGCAGCTCGTTCTCCAGACGTGAGTTCTTCTTGATGTTGTCCGACAGCTGCTCGTTCATTATTGTGATCTGTGAGCTCAGGTTGGTGTTGCCCGCCTGCAGCTGTTGTATCTGTTGTATCTGACGAGTGAATGCCTGTGTCGACACAGGTATTGCTCCATTGGGGTCGGTTGGGATCTCAATGTACTTGGATATGTCAAGCTATGGAGCGGGAGGGAGGGTGGGAGGGGAGGTCAATATCCATGGCGTGCGCACGACAAACACTCTTTTACTCAGACTACACATACAGGTATGTCGCTCAGCCTCTTGCTCTTCTGTCGTTCAATCTCCAGCTCCTTCTGAAGTGATTCAATCTTCTCCTTCTGCACCTGTATAGTCTTGTCCTGTCTTGATATCCTGTCCTTCAAGTGCAGCAGCTCTGAATGTGGCCGCGTTAGTCCATGACCACTCAATCAATCTAGCAAGCTATCTTACATACCCTTGACAAATGACTTGTACGAAATGCTGTTTCCAAACATCATTGGTTGACTCTTGTTGTTGATTGAGTCACTGCCACTGCTTGTGCTACCATCCTCCGAGTCAGAGTCTGACGAGTCAGATGATGAGTCTGATGATGAGTCCGATGAGGCAGACGAGTCCGATGATGAGTTGTCGAGATCATCGTTCTTAGTCTTCTTTGTTGTTGTCTTCTTTGATGTCTTCTTCTTACTATCCTCACCCTTCTTCTTATTGTTGCTGCCGCCGCTGCTGATGCCAAGTGTACTGCCCGTTCGTGACTTGCCAGGTAGTGATGATGCGTTGTTGGCCAGTGAAGCATGTAACATCACAGGAGTTGACTGTGCCGATGTTGTTGTTGAGGCAGGTGCGGACAATGCCGTCGGCGGCGACAACTGCAACTGTATCGCATTACTATGACCATGAGATGGTTGTGGCGGTGATGAAAGAAATGACCCATTCGACTTGACCTTGATCGCAGATATCTTGGACAACTCAAAGAGATTGATCACCAACTAAACATACATGTTGTTAGAGACACTCGTTGTTCATCCAGTCATTGCAGCAATATACATACCTGTCTACGACATTGCTCAGGCTCACAGAGGAACTGTGAACTCAGAAAGATGTACTTGGAGTGCACGCCAAGGTACCAGCATGCTCTGAGGTAGTTGCGAACGTTCTCAATCTTTTGTAGATGTGATGGACTAAGATGTATTCTCTGAATAGTACCGAGTCGTATACTATTGATGAGGTTACACAGCACTGTGCCGGTCTGTAACGACTCGAGCAAGTCAATCTCTAGGAAGTCATTGGACAATGTTGGGCATTTCTGTCAAGTCAATCAAGAAGTCAGAAGTCAGTTCAATCGTTCAATCAATGATTCAATCAATCAATCATTCAATGCTTACATGCTGTATCCATCGCTTGATCTGTAACTCATCGACTGCAGTAGGGATGAAGAGATGGTGAGGTGCACCTGTTATAGATGATGATGTTGTTGTCGCGACAGTTGATGTTTGGGATGGTGATGGTGTTGAAGCAGAAAGGTGTTGTTCAGTAGCATTGCTCATGAAAGGCCAGACGTCTATCGTTCGTAGTGCGATGCTACCTAGGTAACCTGTTTGTTGTTAAACAGCTAAACAGTCAGTCAGACTCTAGACAATTGTTATATATTGTAGAAGTAGTTGCAGATGTAGTAGTAGTAGTAATACTTGTGTATAATGTCAATAACTATGATGAAAGTGTGATTGAATGAATGAAACAACCATTTTGTTGCATTTGATGATGGGGTGGGTGCAACTTGAGGGAGAGACTTGTGATCAAAACAATATTTGGCGAGTGATTGGGGAGGGACAAACCAGGACAAAAAGACGATGATTGGTCCACCGTCGTCGGGTAATGGGGTGGGGACTTTAATTTGTGTATTGATCATGATGTCTGTCCACGTGGACATACTTAATGAGTAAGAATCAAACAGAAGTAGTAAAGTTAAAGTAGTTATTTGATTAGAGTTCAAATTGATTGAATTTATTTAGGGTATACAGTATTACTAGTTGGTGAAAGAGGGTAGAGGTAGGTAGGGTAGGAGTATGATACGCTTGTTGAAGTGGAAAAGAAGAAGTAGAGTTGATAGGATAGGTAAAGATCTATTGGGATCAATACATTGTCCAACCATGATGTAATAATTTGAGTGATTGATTGAGTGATGTGATTGATTGATTGATAGTGTAATAATAATATATAAATAATAATATGATGATGGGAGAGTATTGGTTGATTTAGCCAACTCTTGGGATGCACACCTTGACCTTGACGAAGAGGAGAACGAGGAAACCAAGGATGAGGAAGATGAGGATGTTGTGTGCGTGGTAGGATGAGGCGTATGGCCACTGCTTCTCGGACTGACGCAGAGCCATTGGGATGAATGACCACAGATGCCAGCAGGTCGAGAAGGCAAAGCCAGCAACGACCACCAACAGCCACATCTCGTCCTGGAAACAGTTGAAACGGAGCATGGTCAGCAGGATGGCGACAATGTTGGCGCCAAACAGCAACAGGTTGGCAAGGAACAGACGGGAGTTCTTGATGGTGTCTGACTCCTTGTTGGAGGTACGGAAGGACTGCTCGGCCTTCTTGGGTCCGCGGGCCTCCTCCTGCTCGGTGACGTTGGCCGACTTGGCCTGACGGAATGACTCTACGATCACTGGACGCTTGACAAAGTCACGTCTCCAGTTCCAGAGGGCAAGCTTGTGACGGCTAATGCGGCGAGACTTGATCAGACGGACGATCGACGCTGAGCCGGCCTTCCAAGCGGCAACGTATGTTCCGGCAAAGGCAAAGAAGGTCTGCTCGGCTCTCCAGAGATCAGTGGCTTCGACCCACAAAGATGGGCCACTCTTGCCGGCTTCATATGGACGACGTGCGCGGAGAATCATGTACTGGATGACCTTTGGCAACACCATGACTGGGATCATACCGACGAGAATGAAGATGACTGGATCAGTGACGACGATTGGAACAGTCCACAGACACATGACCAATGGCGAGAGACCGTAGAAGAAGGCAGTTGGCGAGAGGAATGGGTAGATACATGAGTCAAGGTTGTAGAGCATCTTTCTCCAGCCCAGCTTCTTCTTGATCAGGCCCCATGGTGTAAGCGAGAAGATCTCGACGGCACCCTGAGCCCAACGCTTACGTTGCTCTAGCGTCTCCTTGATATCAACTGGGGCGGTACCGACGACGAGCACCTCATTGTGGTACCAGGACTTGTAGCCCGAGGCCTGCAGCTTCATACCGGTGTACATATCCTCTGTCACAGAGTTGTACATAATGCCACCAATGTCGTAGAGGGGTTGACGTCTGAACACGGCGTTGGTACCGACGAATGGGCAGGCACCGTTGGATGAACGACCTTCCATGACAGGGCCGTAGAACTCCATGTTACGATGACCCAATGGATCGTCGACTGGGTAGATGTTGCTGAAGAACTGTGGAGTCTGGACAAAGGCGAGCTCATGTCCGTCGTCACTGTAGAAGTATGGCATCACACGCTTGAGGAAGTCTGGGTGTGGCTGCTGATCGGCATCGAGGAGTCCCATGTACTCGAAGTCGGCCTTGGTCGACTCGTTGAAGATGGCGTTGTTGATGTTACCGGCCTTGTTGTGTGGAATGGGAGGCTTACGGCGACGGAGGTATGTGCAACGTGGGCTGATGACACTGCCGCTCGACTCAAAGTCGACACGCACGTTACCGGTGGACACGTCGTCGAATGGCACCTCCTGACGACCGAGCATCAGAACATGGTACTGGGCCATGGCGAGGGCCTCAGTGTTGAGGAAACGCAGACGGAAGGCACGGTTCTGCTCGGCAATGAAGTTGCGCACGTAGTCCTTCTTGATGAGGACCGAGCGAACGAGTGGGCGGTAGAAGGCGGATCCGTGCCACAAGGACTGGAGGGACTCGCTGGAGAACTGGTAGATCTTCTCACGCTCCTGCATCGAGAAACTGCGGTATGGCGAGAAGTTGTCCTCACGCAACCTGGCTATCAGGGTCTTCTCCTCGTCGTCGGCCTCGCGGGGCTCCTCCTGGTTGATACCGAACCATGAGTTGAGCAAGAAGAACTCGATGAACCATTGGACCTCAGCCTCGATCACGTCCTTGGTGGACTTCTCGATCTGGTCAGAGGTGTCTCCGAGGATTCCGTGTGGGTCCTGGCTGGCCTGCATGATTGGAGCCGAGATTGGGTGCACGGCGTAGATCGATCGCTTGAGCAGCTGGAACAAGAAGTTCTTCTCGACCGACTGCAAGTGTGCCCAGCCACGCGACTCACGGAAGTTGATCGAATCGTCCAACAACGAGACACCCAAGTTCTCTGATGGGTAGTCCATCGACATGGCAGTACGGAAGGTACGCGAGACGATTGAGGGTGGCTCCTTGTAGGTACAGATGAACATCATGATGTTGGGGAAACGCTTGCGACGGATGGCCAAGATCTGCTCGAGGTTGAGCACCAACAGGAATGTGCACGGGTTGGTGAAGTTGTTAAGATGGAGCGCGGTGGCCAAGAACGAGACGAACTCGACAATGTAGAACAGGCCAGAGAAGACCATCGTGTAGACGTCGTGCGTGTTCATGGTCCAGCCGGCACGGTAGGCAAAGTAGAACAAGTTCCATACGAGGAACACGGCCATGGTGGCCTGCAGGATCGAGTGCGAGAAGTATGGCTTGACCTCGAAGACAACATCCTTCTTGGACTCGCCAATGATGGTCTCGAGCGTCTCGAACGACTCGTCCTGGAGCATGCCTGGGGTCATCTTGCGCTTGAGCTGCCCCTGTGACTTCTTCTTGATGATGGCCTGCTCGCGAACCGTGGTCTTTTGCTGCTCCAGATGAATCTTGTACTGGCGCATCTTCTCCTCCATCTCGGCGGGCGACATGTCCGGGTCGATCAGAGTCTCCATGTGGGGCGCCGACAGATCCCTCAGGGTCTCGGTGGGTGGCGCCATGATCTTGCCGTCGATGATCTCCTCGCGGTCAATGCCCTCAGTGATGGGCAGACCCTCGGTGATGTTCTCCTCGTTCAGGTCCTCGTCGTGGAAGTCGTGCACGGTGTTTCTCTTTTTCAGCATGCCGCTGCTCTTGAGCTTGCGCTCCGACTCCTTGCGTCCGGCCTTCTTCTTTGCCATCTCGCGCTCCATGCCTGGCTTACTGTCCTTATTGTTCCACTTCCACTTTAGATTGCTTGACGACTGGCCCTGCTTGGCCTTGAGGTTTCGGCTTGAGGCCGATCGCTCGGACATGCCGCGCTCAGACAGTATATGGTTGCTGCTGTCCATCCTCATTGGAGGTGGATGTGGCGAAGTGGTGGAGCTGGTCGATGTAGTAGTGGTCGTTGTCGTTGTAGTACCACTACTACTCGAGGGGGTATTGATAGGAATATCCCCTTCACCTTGTCTACTATCCATTATTAATAATAATTATTTGTTTCTAAAATTGGAATATTATTATTTGTGTCAGATTATTATTATTTCTAGAATTCTGGAATTGTGATTAATTCAAACTTACTTTAAGATATTAATGGATATCTAGAATATATATATATATATATAATATATATTAAGTATACTTGGTTGTGATTGATTGATTATTGGATTATTATTCCTTAGGATATATAATTTGATATTACTGAGAGAGAGAGTAGTAGTAAAGAGAGGGATGAGCTAATGGTTAATACTTTTGTTTTTTTTTGATTGCTTTGGAATAGAGATAGCGCGCATAACAATGAATGGACAATGATGGAAAAGTATATATAATTGGATGCTACACCTACTAGAGTAGCAGTAGTGTTTGGGTAGGGTTTGATAAATTGGTGAACTGGTGATCGTTGGAATGGTATATATATGTGTGTGTATATATGTGTGAGTGTGTGATTGATGAGTGGTGGGTGAAGTGTGATTGTGATTGTGATTGTGTGTGAGTGTGTGAATGAGCGAGTTTGTGTATAATTATGTGATCGTGTGATTGGTTGGGTGTTGGTGGATGGCTGCAGTCAATCAATCAATCAGTCAGTGTGGGAATTAGTGATGACTTGATTAATGAGATGACGATCACTTGGATGTTGGATGTGATGGATTGTTGGATAAATGGATGATTGAATGAGGAATGAATGCCTGTTGTTTGGTCAACAACACCGATGTGTAGTGGAAGCGAGAGAGATTGATTGATCGATTTGATATTGGCAATGATGGGTTGTAGGATGGATGGATGGAAGGAAAGGGTGGACAATGAGGGTCAATCGATGGATATGAATATTACTTTTGGTCAGATAGTTTGGAGGTCTCTGTTGGTACTGGATATTGGCTGGAAGAATCGGAAAGGAAATAATAAAGTTGTCCTTTGGTTAATATTATATTATATTATTATATATTATAAATAAAATATTGATTGATTGATTGATTGATTTGATTGATTGAATGACTGGCGAAGTGATATTACTACAACAACAACAACAAGAAGGAAGGGAAGGTTGGAAAGAACAAGAAGGTATATATTTTCTAAACTGCCAAGAGGATAGGATAGGGAAGCAGCTTTTAACTGTGATTGGGGATTGAGGGAGTAACACCAGGTGATATAAATATATAGTTGTGTGTTCCTGTGCCTGTGGCTGGGCTGAGGAGAGGGTGGTGGGTGACGCCGGATGCAGTGGCGAGCAGTAGCAGTAGTAGAGACTTTTGTTTAAAGTGTCGTACAGCCCCCAACAACAACACCAAGATGTATAACAGACATGCACTTACACATACACATAGACACAGACACAAAGTAAGTAAGTAACACTTATTCATATCATTCATTCATACAAACACACACACACACACAATGTTCCATCTTTAACCTTCACACACTTAGTAAAGTATATAATGCCCACACATAGATAGAGAGTCATAAACACATATACACACTTACTTGACTGATTGATCGCCGTGTGTGTTGATGTTGAGTGGTAGGGCTGATGGTGGCCATCAGAGCAGTGGAACAATGACACTCACTGAATCAGTGCCATCAAGCACCATCTTAAACACTACACACTACTACTTGTGTGATTGATTGATTGATGGATGAGGGCGTGTGTGTGATTGATTGAAGAGACGCATGATGTGTTGATTGATCAATGAGTATATATTGTGTGTGTGTGTTTGATTGATTGATCGGTAGTGTGTGTGAATGTGGGGATGAGTGTGCTGAGAAGTGTTGTGATTGATCGAATGATTGTGTGTGTGTGAATATTATTAGATGGACCACAAATAAACACACACGATGGATGACATTAAAGTCGCCTGGAGACACGGTCACAGCGTTGAGCTAGGGTCAACTCATGTGTTTGGTGGCTGATGGGGCTGCCCTGATGGACCTGACAACAACGTTTCCTTTAAAGGGCATCATCAACCAAACAGCAGCTGCCTGCATCTCAACAGCAACTACAAACCATGAATTGGTGTTCCGTGATCCCATCATGTCATGACACACACACCCATCCAAGGAATCCGATGGGAATAATAAATAATAATTATTGGTTGATTGATTGGTTTGATTGATTGATTGATTAAGTAAGGCAAATATTGATCTGATGCGATGTGTGATCATATCTATTATTGGGTTGACTTTCAACGCCATGACAATCGTCTACGTCTCTACGACGACGACTATTTGAAGTCGTTTTAATTATGATTGTGATTGATGGATGGTTGTGTTGAGAACAATGACAAGAATGTCAATGGAATATTTGAATGCGTGTATGGATTTAAAGGGAAGGTGTATTTAAATGGACAAAGTCATTGGATGCGTGCGTCATGATTTATAATAATTACTAGATGTTGTTGGAATCGAGTGTATTTGTTTCAAAAATACACTCTACCTTACATATTATATGAATGATTGATTGGAATATTTTTGATTGATGGATTGGATTGAATTGATTGATTGATGGATGGATATTTGTTTACATACTTTTACTTTTGATTGAATGATAGTACTACTTCTGATGAGCTACAAGTAGTTGGGAACTATAAAAAATAATAATAATAATTAGTCAACAACAAAGTCAATGGTATGGCTGGAGTCTTCCAAGCAACACTACAATGACAAAAATGTGATTGATGAATGATGAATATCTATATTATTATTATTATTATTATTGTGGATTGATGGATATTTGATTGAATGATGATTCTGATCCGAATGACTGTAATTCTATGATAACAACATGTATCAATTCATACTGATCAGTAGTCAGATACGGCCTTTACAAGGATGTATTTATATATAATTCAAACAAGTTATTGACCTGTTCATCTGCGTAATACCCATACATGCATACAGTACTACAATTTAATGACGACAACAAATTGTGGATTGCTCCGCAAACACTTGGCTAGGGAGTAGCGTAGTAGTGTAGAGCAGGGAGTGACATCCATCCACTCGACAAAGGCAGTCAGTCAATCAATCAGACACAAGTGCGATTGATCAATCAAACAAATTATGGAAAAGTCAATATGGTCATCCATCAATCAATCACACAAGACCGATCACAATCACTCCGAGGTGTGCGTGGTTGTCGGTGGGTGGGGGTGTCATGGTGACAATGTTGGTGTGAGTGTTAGTGAGTGATGGTGATCAATGTTGATTGATGATGGACAACTCAACGTCAGTCAATCAAACAATCATCCAAATGAAGATTCGAATCTTGTTTCTGATTGTGTTGGTGTTTGGTGAATGTAGGGGATGGGGTGGAGCGAGGGTGACCGGCCGAGATGATAACTCAATCACCGATTGATTAACATTGGTCATTGTTGAGATTGTGGTTTGATTGAGTGATGGATGGAAGAGATGAGATAATTGATAATATTATGGGGGAGATCATAAACAAAGTGCAGATATTGAGAGAGTGTCGATTTACAATGTGATAAGTTTGAGTTTGTCACATGTGATTACAAATAAGATAATGTGTTAGGGTTGATCAAATATTTGTAGACTTAGGGTTGTCATTTTTGACGATGATTGGTTGGATTGATTTGGAATAATACCTACAATTAATTAATTCGTTTTGTATTTTTGATTGGATGATTGGATGATTGATTGGATAATTGGTTGTAATTATTGTTGTTGTTGTTGTTGTTGTTGGTGTTATATGTCTTGTCTTTGTTGTTGTTGCTGTTATTATTGTGTTGGATGGATGGATGGATGGTGGAAGTTGTTGGATGGATGATGGATTGATTGTTTGCTACTCTTTCCAGAATACACATGTGTAGACATTAAGAAACACTGTTCAAGTGAATAAGTAGTGAATACCTGACACACATAATCACACACACACCACCTCTAGGCCTCAACCATCAGAACAGACATTGGTGCAAAGGATGCTGATGGTGGCAAGCACCTACCTTTCCATATATATTGTGGTGACACATACTCTTCTTCTTTGATTTGATAGATTGGATGATTGATTGATTTGATTGATTGATTGCTGTGAGGGGTATGTGTGTGGGGAAGGCGCAGGGCTATCCAACCAACCAACCAAACGATCTGTTTAATCACTTAAATGACTGCATATACTCTCAAAGGGTATATGGCAATAATAATAATAACACTTTGAATTCCAGTCACACACCCTCCAACACACACTTAAGTCGAGGCCTCAGGGGTGCCATCACATGAGTTGATCATTGGAGTGATCAAAGTGTAGTGTGTATTTATGTGTGTGTTGTACATGTAGTATGTGTGGATAGTGTTGAGAACAATCACACAAACAACTTGATTATTACAACTACTCTATTGTCGCTGTCATCAATGAAACACTACCATTCAACTAAAATACACAGAGGGTCAGTCACACTCTGAATCTGTGACACTATACCTTGCACACATCATAAAATGGCTTCTTCTCAATCCACCTTGATGCTGTATTCAATCAATCGATATAATGTAACGGTAACTGACTAACTTTACGTGGTGGATACTCATACTTACTGTATTCATCATTGATGGTGGTCATCTAGGGGCTGGCCTATCTCGCTCACCCATTCATTGTATTGCCAGGGCCTACTTCTCCAGTTGCCTTTGCCAACACATTGAGCTAGTTCAATGAAGTGACCGATGCTACCCCCAAGAACACTGTGTGTTGTTTAATCCAAAGAGAGAATGGAGAATGAGTGAGAGCGAGAGTGAGAGAGATAGGTTAGTTGAGAGAGAACCGATAATGAGAATGAGGATGAGGATGATGAAGATGAGGATCGTGTTCAACGCATTCTAACTAACTAACTAACCAACTTAGTCACTGTCGACTGAGTTGTGTATGTTCATTGTTGGTGTTGCTGGTTCTGCTCAATCCAATCAGAGATTGCTCTTGCTTGCATCTGAACAGTGCCAGTGAATGCACCTGCAGCCCATTTGATGTATGATGGTCCCTTTGGATCGTTGATGACCTCTCTCCATGTCTTGCCATTGTACTTCTTCATGACAGATGGTACCAAATGATCAATGTCCAACTCTGCTGATTCTTCACCTTGTTGTTGTTGCTCCTTTGGCTGTGATGATGATGAAGTTGTTGATGAAGTTGATGATGCAGATACTATTGGTGTCTCCTTCTCCTCTTGACCTTGATAGGCGATAGTCTCTTGGATGGGTGAGGTGGACTCTCCAATGGGCGAGACCTCCTTCCATGGGTAACCAATGGCGGGGCCAGACTTGAGTGTCCAAAGCTTCTTTCTCTCCTTGGTCTTGGCATGCTCGTAGAACTTCTCCAGAGCATACCTCTGTTTCCACTCGCGAATAAAGTTGGGGTCCCACAGCGACGAGCCAATGCCAAGGTCCTTGCAGCAGCGGACCAACGCGTTGGACTTGGCTGCCTCGGTGGCCGTGGCAAAGGAGATGTAGCCCTGCTCTGAGTAGGGCTGCTCGCCAATCGACTCGGACACGTAGCGACCCAGACAGTAGAGTGCGTACGGTCTGATCAGTGAGCCATTCTCGACGATGGGTGGGCCGAAAGGCTTGAGGGCCCAACCACCTGGACCAAAGGCCTGGTTGAGGATGCGACGGTACTTGATCTCGGGCAGGTAGAGCAATCCATCGGGCTTGATCTCAATGTCGTCAGTGTTGAGGTCGGTCAACAGTATCTTGGCAATGTCCTCAGAGAATGGCTCCTTGGAGATGCCTGTGTACTTTTCCTCATGATAGAACTTGTCATCGTCAAACAACACCTTCTTATTGTTATGTAATCTTGTTGATTGTGTAGACGATGGGGATGTCTCTGTTGCAGAGTAATATCTAACATTTGGAGTCTTCTTTGACGATACACCAATCAATGACGATGAAGACATTGACACAACACCAAGTGTTGATTGTGATGTTCTATATCCAATCAACTGCTTTGTAATACCTGTTACGCTTGTTATTCTCTTCATTCTATTCTATCTGTATCTATCTTTGTAAAAATAGACTTGACTAAAGCGTGAAGTTGAAAGTTGTATCTGACAACAAAATGAGTTTGTTTGAAAGACAAGTCTGTTTTCCAATAAATGAACAGTTGACAACACGTAAACTTTTGGTCATTCACTTGAAGTCTTGATGATCATTCAATCAATTCTATCAATCATTAGAGCATAGCAACTCTCCAAATCATATGATTCAAATTTCACGTGGAATCCAATCAGATTCATTTTATTACCCAATGTAGTATGATGTACCCAAAGTAGTATTAATAGTGTAATGATCATACAAAGACAATTTAGGCCAACTCCAATATCAAGCATCGTGAACTCTCAATCTCTTTGTGTTCAACATGAACAACACCTTGTTGTGGATCGTCCACAACACAACCACAATCGCAACCCCAACAACCCACACTTTTGAACATCACCAAGTTACTTTCAATGTGAAGGTGAAGAAGGTTACTTAGTTCATCTTCCAACTTCAATAATCATTCATTCATTCAATCAAACACATAACACAATCAACCTATAAACAATGGCAGTTCTATCAAGAGACGAGATTCTAAAGGCAATAGAGAAAGGGTATGATATTGTTTGAAACAACATACATTCAAACAAGGTGTCCTCCTTGATCTTGGCATCTTGCCTTGTACCTGCAGCATTGATACTCACACACTCACTCTCCATCTCAATCATACTTAACATGTGCGAACCATATCAGAGATATAAAGATTACACCATATGATCCGAATGCAGTGGGATGTGCATCGATTGACTTATCACTATCCAATGAGTTCAGAGTGTTTCCAAAGGATTCAAAGACGATAAAGGTTACAGAATCCACAAACTACCAGGATCACACTACAAAGGTTGTATTGGCACCTGGTGAGACATTCATGTTGGAACCTGGAAGCACGTGTCTTGGTATCACTGAGGAGCGCGTGGAACTTTCACCAAGGTACTGTGGCCTACTGGAAGGACGATCAAGGTTTGCTCGCATGGGTCTCTTTGTCCATATATCCGCTGGATTCATGAATCCAGGTATCAAGAACAGGCAGGTCTTGGAGATATTCAATACAACCAATGTATGTTTAGTGATCATGATTGAGTCAGTGAATGAGAGATAGTAGTAAGGCTCATACTAATAAGTTGAATATTATGAATAGAATCGTTTGGAGCTGACACCTGGAACAAAGATATGCCAGTTTGTATTCTTGGAGTTAAAGGGAGAGTCATCATACTCTGGTAGATTCCAAGAGAACTCATTATAGTCATTATATTGGAACATTAAACATAATCCATTATCAATCAATTTAATCAATCAGCCAATCAAATCATATTGTTGGTCATGGAACACTTGTAGGACAGCATGGAGATGAATAAGTGATCCATGACCAATATATCTCAATGTCATTGATGGATGAGATGTATCCGTGTTGGATCGATAGATTAATAATTGGACCAATAATAATAATATTATTAATGTTTGTGGTGGACAACTAATAATTATTGGAGTGGGACCAGATATATCCGGTCTGGAAACATATAAATGGAAATGATGTTGTCAGATCTTGAATTTAAATTCCACTTGTTAAGTTCAAACAACAAGGACAACAAAGACTAAAGACCAGAGAACGGACAAATAAAGGAAGTCTCTCTAGCTTCAAAGAGTTGCCGAGGGTGTATGTGTGAGTTCATTTTATGTTGTTGATTTACTTTAGATACTTAGACGCGGTCCAATTGGACCCTGGGATCAGTGTGTGAGTTGGACATGTGAAGAGACAAAGTGAGCGGTGTGAATGTTGGTGAATGTTTGGTGAATGTTGGTGACACAACATGCACACACGAGCCATTTGTAAGTTACTGGTGTACACCAAACAACACCAATGGTCCAAACCAAGACTAGACTCCAACAAGTTGTTGTTGGCAGACAGGTCCAACAAAAGGGTGTTGGTTGGTCCAG
The DNA here is from genome assembly GCF_000787575.1 of Acytostelium subglobosum LB1. Taxonomy (NCBI): domain Eukaryota; phylum Evosea; class Eumycetozoa; order Acytosteliales; family Acytosteliaceae; genus Acytostelium; species Acytostelium subglobosum. Next base: position 365,228 of record NW_012236520.1, on the reverse strand, counting down.
AAGTAAATTGAAATTAATTCAGCAAAATTAAATTAGACCTCTTTTTGTGTGTTTCCAACTGACAAATATCATTTTATAAACATTCAGATAAAGGCTGGTTAACCCCTAATCACTCACACACACTCAATCACAATCACACACAACTCTTTATCTCTCTCTATTCTCTCTCTAGACACCACTAACACACACAACACACTTGTCTCGTTATATCATCTTCACCAAGCTAGCTTGATTCCTTCATTCCCTTCAACTCTAGCTTGAGTTGACCTTGCATCACTATTACTCAGTCTCATTCACTCACTCAGTTCTTTTTATTTAGTACAGTAATCATTTCAAATAATAGACTGTCTTAGCAAGAAAGAAAGTGCACTGCTCATTATCATATCTATTATTTGTAATAGAAGTGATCAATTCAATCAATCATTAAACACTGCCACTCACTCACCTTGCAACAGCAGTAACAACATCAGCACAGCATCAACAAACTCATTATTATATCGCCCGATAAAGTTACGCGCACGCGACTCTTCACGCGAACCAACCAATCATTCAATCAGCCAGCCAGTCAGCAACCAACAGACACCCTATCCTACCCATACCCTACCCTGCCCTGCCCTTCCCTACCCGCGGAGCATACACACACATAATCATACACATACATACGAGATGTCAAAGAAGAGAACTATAGACTCACTACAAGACGACTCCACCTCCTTCCTCGAGGTGAAGACGGAGGGTGTTGAGGACATCTCCGCCGATGGGTTCACCACCAATGATGACCTAATGTCACTGATGACCTTCTTAGAGTATGTACACACCAGTAACAGTAACATTACATAATGATGATGATTGAATGATGATTGATGATCATCAGTTGCGCATAACAACAACAACAACAAGTGTTGATAATATATACTATTAGCTATGAGAATGAATATCAATGATACGCCTACACCTGCTGGCAACAACAAGTATATTTACATCTTTCCACCCAATCACAATCACAATCACGATCATCATAATAGTAATGGATCACAAGCAAGCTTCATGGTCAAGGCAGAGCCAGGACAACAACATTCCGCTTATGCTCCACTTCATCAGATGCCAAACTATCAGCAGCAACAGCCACAGCAGCAGCAACAACAACAACAGCAACAGAATCTACAGTTACAGCAACAGTATGCGAATGGACAACAGCAGCTGTTGGCATCGCCTGTTCCCCAACAGTACTACACCAATGGCGCAAACACTGTGGACGACGCACACACCCTGCATCAACAACAGCTGATGCTCCAGCAGCAACAACAGCAACAACAACAGAATGCTGTGCCACAAGTGCTCTCTCCTCCAGCCTACATTCAGCAGATTGATATCCAACAGCAGCAGCAGCAACAGCAACAGCAACAACACATGATGATCCAACAGCAACAGCAGCAACAACAACAGCAACAGCAGCAGCAGCAACAACAACAACAGTATCAACAACAAGTTATGCACTCTCCGCCAATGCAACCAATGCAATCTCCCCCGGTTCAAACTAATCCAGCACCATTGCCCATCCCTCAACAGCAGTCCCCAACCCAAAGTCCCGCACCGCAAGCAGTGGTGTCTGTTGTTCAGCAACAGCAACAGCAACAGCCACAACAACAACAACAACCACAGCAACAACAACAGACTCAACAACAACAACAACCACAACCAGTACAGCCACAACAACAACAGCCTCAGATACCGCTGCCTCCACATCTACTAGCGGTGCCCTTTGGACCTCAGCCACCMCAGCCACATCAACAGATCATCAATGAATGTCTGAAGCTGCATCTGGCCCAGAAGGACCAGCTGGAAAAGATGAAGATTGTTCAGAAGCAGGTGCTGGCGCATCCACAGAAGGAGACATTCCAGATGCTGGACAACGAGCAGAACACCCTAAAGAAACAGATTGACGCCGAGCTGACGTCGCTGCAGCAGATCGATCAGACCTTTGTGCTGTCGCCGCACGAGATACGCAATGTTGTGCTGCTGCTACACGAGCTCACCATCCAGTCGATCCAGTTGGAGCTGTACCACGAGGAGCTGCAACTGCTGGTGCGTCCCCAGACGCCGCCACCCACGATCGCCGCGCTCGTCGTCATTGAGCAGCCATTCCCTATGGTCATCACCAAGTGCAAGCCGCTGGAAGACGACCCGGTCGTCGTACAGCTGCTGAGCGGCACGCGCACCGAGCTGCAACTGATTGGCAAGGTCAAGGCCACGATGATTGTTGAGAACCAGCAAAACTCCAAGACTAGCTCGACGCCAAAGACCATCGAGACGGAAGTCGTAAGCATGGACGAGACACAGCGATTGGCCAAGTATCACCTCAAGTTCCTGAACGGCACGAGAAAGAACCCTGTCACGCTCAAGTTTGGCATGCAGGTGCAGGTCGTTGGCGGCACACCCGTCAACATCGAGTCGCCGCCCACCAGCCCGTTCATTGTCATCACCAACGAGTGCCAGTACGAAGAGAGTGACGGCACGCTGCTAAAGAAGGACAGCTTTGGTAATAATGCCGAGATCGCCTGGGCGTCCTACGCCAACAAGTTGCAGAGACACTTCCTGCGCGCCACCCGCCAGGATTCGATCAAGCCCACGCGATACCTGGCACGCCACGAGCTGATGTACCTGCATCAACAGTTCTTTGGCGGCCGTCCCGCCATCACACAGTCGCTATTTGACACGTTCTGGACCTGGTTCGGCAAGGGCCTCCAAAAGCTGCGATACCAACGCCACATCTGCTCCATGTGGCAGTCGGGTCTGATCTACGGCTTCATCTCGCGACAGAGCGTGGAGGAGGCTTTGCGCAACGAGGAGAACGGCACCTTCCTGATCCGTTTCAGTGAACGACACGCAGGCCACTTTGCCATTGGATACAAGGTGGACGACCCTGATATTGAGAAGAGGATCAGACATTATCTGGTGAAGGCCGATGACACTGCCGGCGCAAAGAAGACACTGCCAGACTTCTTGGCAGAGTGTCCTCAATTCACAAAGATTCTGCAGTTGACCATTGATCCAATGTCAGGTGAACCAAGACTAAGGAACTTCCCAAAGGATGTAGTGTTGGAACCATACTACTCTAAGCGTGAAGCATTACCAGCAACAAATGGATACGACTCATTACCAGTACTCAATTAGATATTTAAATCAATCCAAGCAATCCAATCAATCGATCAATCGATTATTTATTATATATTACTATCTTTACCGCCAAACCAACACAATAGCCGAATGTGGTTCCGAAACACAAAACATAGCACTCCTTATCACTTTATCCTCCAAAGTTATAATAATCATCTACAATCAACAACAATAATACCATGTATGTATATAAATAAACGTAACTTCCTCTCTTAGTAGTAGTATCGACCAGTCATTGAATGTGCACCACGACCAAAGATGTGGAACCACCGGTGTTCACAACTTCCAGGTTGCCAATCCCTATTCAAAAAGATACAAATAATATTTATATATTTATTCAAAAGTAAAGTCGAGTAAGTAGGAATTAAACAATCATGATGTTCAATGTTGCCGCAATATCGTTCAAAGTTGGCTGTCGATGTAGGACCGTATGGACGAGGGGTAGAAGTTGCTTCGTTTGTCGATGCACAACACTGGCAGCTGCGATATTCGTGAATCAGTGAAGATATCATTTGAGATTGTATCTCGATTGGTGATGAAGCAGTGAATATAGGTGTCATTCTTGCACAGTACCGCTGTCTTTGCCGCAGTGCAAGCTGTGATATTGTCGTTGACCTCGGCTAGGTGAAGAGAAGCGTTTGCTATTGTGTGTTTGCCATCACATAGGAAGTAGATCATGTAGTTGTTCGGCATTTTGAAATGTTGGACCCAGTCAAATGGTGCACCCGCAGCATTACGATAGACACTTTCAGTCGATTCGTACTTCTTCGGGTATTGCTGCTTGAACTTGGAAAATGATGGCAGAGCTTGTGATGATTGTGAGAGTTAGGCAACAAATTATATGAATGGGTAGCCAGATCATTCTTACCATTGGTACCAATCAGGAAGGTTGCTTCTTGATTGACCATCTTGGTGTGTGAGGCATCACCAAAGTACTCCAGGAGCGAGAGAGACGTCTTTCCAAGAATGGAAAACGACGATCTTCGTGCCAAAAGGTAACGACAGCAGAATTCTTCCCATGAGTTAGGATCGTCGCACACAATGAGGTGATCAACCATGAGCTTGACGGGCACTAGCAAGGCGTTCGAGTCACTGTACTTGCGAAGTAGAATGAGTGGAAGGGTGACAACACGATGCCCATTTGGCATGACGCGGGAGCAGATCGTTCCTTTGCTCTCCAGTGACTCCAGTGATTCCTCTGACACCAGGTGTGGCGTTCTCCAATCTTGCTTTGTTGTCTGTTTGGCCGTCAGAGACATCGACACGAGCTTCGCCATCGTGTCAGCGGGAAGCAAAGATTCCAGCCCAGGGGTTGGTACTAAAGACAGAAGCCCAACGAGCGTGCTGTCCCGATTGGCTGGGTCGGAGCGGTACGCCTCTATGAACTTGAATAATGGTCGTGCCCATCCACCAATAAAGGCGAGAACCTTCCGGAGCTTGGCATCTTGGATGTCCGTGAGATGAACGACTCCAAGATATTGATGGTTGATCCAAAGTGTATCATCGAAGAGGAGAAGTCCAATGGGGTTCCGTTTGTATGGGTGGGCTGAGTCGACATGTATGATATCTTTGAGGGGTGTGATGATGGTGCCAACCATGGTGACATGGAAAAAAGCGCTGTTGGAGTTGGAGGTGAGAAGAGGGACTATCGCCAAGATGACCTCCTTCAAGAAGGATCGATTGATTCGGTTGGACTCTTGATCTTTGAGTTGTCCATAGTGTCGTTGATGTTGGTTGAAGTAGCCATCAATCTGTTGTTTGTACCTCTCCTCAAGGATGCTCTCTTTGAGCAAAAGCAATGAGAACTCGTCAATACCAATATTGAAAAAGATCCGTTTGTCTTTGGCCAGAGCCTGGAACTGATGACTATGTCGGATATAAAGCTCAATGATGTTGAAGCAGACCGCAACACTGATGTTAGCGAATGATCCTACACCATAATGACTCTCAAACTGGTGAACAAAGATGTCATAGGTGGTATGTGGATCGAAGAAGCGAAATAGAATACGGCTGGCCAACGCGTGGACACCTCCATGCATTGCATCTTTCAGGGTGGTTCGTGTTCCATTGCCAAAGGTGATGTTGATCTGCACGACATAGTACTCTTGGAGAATATCATGATTAGCAAGAACGATTGATGTTTCCTCGAGCAGTCTTGTTTTGCCGATTCCAGGTGCACTGGCGATAACTGTCAGCGGATGATCTGTTCGGTCCTGACTGTCACGCTTGTCAAGACGCCTCGAGACAAGATAGATGAAATTCTGGAGCTCTGTATCTCTTCCTCGAAATGGGAGATCTCGGTTGGCCATCTGAGGTGATTAAATTAGTTATTATTATCGATAATGGAGTGTTTGATAACTTATCATTGGGGCGGGACGGACTATAGGATATCTTTTAAAAAGCCACTCAGAAACAGAGTTCAATGTGAGCACTGAAGATGAAAGAATGTCAGATTCGATCGCTCACTCTCATTTGTACTTACCAGGATGGTCACCACCTCCAACAGCAACAGCTTGAATGTACATGTTAGTAATAAAGACGAAATGCTTTTCTCACCGTGGTACTTACGAGTTGGTTTGATTGCGAGAGCAGCGTGGATGTATTGCTCGATGGTCATTCCAATGAGTTCAAGTTGGAGAATGTTGCTGACATCATTGGGATAGTCGAGCAATCTCAATACCTTGGTAAGGAAGTCAAGAGCAATATAATAATGCGAACCACAAACGATCTTTTTAGCTTTCTCCAAGTCAGACATGTATTGATAAAGTGAAGATAATCGATAAGATTGAAGAGATAATAAGAGTAAAGAAGTGATACTGTTGTTGATAGTTGTGGGTAAATATGTACAAATAGATAAGAGAGTGTTAAAATGAAACTATTCAACAATAGAGTTCTTGAACAACAAATACTTAAAAAATAACAATTAATAATGTGCTGTAAGAGTAGTAATGAATGAAGGTGCTCTCCCAGTGGAATATGTCACTATGAGAAAACATGTTGACTTCACCTCCAAGTTGATTGAAAGAGTATATGTTGGAACCCCTACCTTAACATTGTTGGTGGATGAAACATTCGACATCCCTAGATACCAGGCCATCAACAAATCAAATAATTCATCCCCCTAATGTTAACACTCAAAAGTTAACCATTAATTTTTATTCAAACAAGTTGATACATACACATAAATATATAAATATTTATTTATAACTACAACAACGTTTATAAAATGATAAGTGAACATGTACCTCTCTCAAAGAATCAGTACTTCTACATAGTTGCTTGTGCATTCCTAGGTGTAGGTAGATGAACTGCATCATCAATCAATCAAATGAATCAATAGACCAACCATTCAATCAATCATACAATACAATAGACACTAGGTGTTATGGGATTAGTACAACAGGTATTGGATATTATATTGGGTGTGGCATTGGCTGTTGTAATGCTGCTGGGCATCAGAGGAGTGTGGAAGAGAAAGAAGAACAATCTGTTTGTGTTCATGTGGATCTTGATTGGACTGGCATTCATACAGGTCATTGGCATTGCTGTCACTGTCATCCTCTACAAGACCAAGCACAGAGTATCACACATTGGTTTCTATCCAGGCGTCATCCTCGATGTATTCAGAGTTATTTATTTGGTAAGATGTCTCTTACATGCAACTGACCGACCGACCGTCTTATCTAACATTGATGATTCGAACCACATATTAGCTTGCACTGTCATTCTTCACCAGCTACATTCGCAACACGTTAGGTTACAAGCGACCACCAACTCAACTGAACCGTATATAATCAGTGATCATTAAGACATAAGGGTAGACGAACATAGCGATGTTCAACATGCCTCTAACTTTCTAGATATCTGTCGACAACATGTTCGCAGACTAGATTGCCAACCCAACAACATGAATAGTCAACGATACAGCGTATAGCATCAAGTAGCCACTCACTCCATCCATCATCCCATCCATCAATCCCTCCCCAACTATCCAGTAAGCCAACCAACCAATCACATCACTCAAGTGAATAAACCATATTGTATAAACTTCAAGACAATCCAAACATCAACAACAGGTGGCATCATCATTTAGGTTACACGATTATAGGATACAGTCGATCGGATATTGGATTGTTATTATTATTATTATCATTTACTCGCTTCAAGATTGTGCATCGAGCGGAGTGTCGTCGGTGGCGGCCAGCTTCAGCGTGTCGATCAGATCCTTTGGATATATCTTCTCCTTCTCCCAGATGCTGAGCACCTTGACAACCTTGTCCTGGTTCTCGGCGTTCTGGCCGGCGCCTGTCGAGCCCACTACAAAGGGCAGGTAGTCTTTGATGGCGTTGGCAAACATGTCGCCTTGATCGCCTGCCTCTCTACGATGAAGGCAGTTGTGCAGCACATCGTTCAAAGCGTACAGCATGCTCAACTTCTGAGTGAACTGCAGGTCGCCCTTCTGATGTGTCGTTGTAATGATCGATATGATTTCCAGTGCATTCTGAACATGTGCCATAATCCAGTTCTTGCATCCCTGATTGATTGAGAGTGGTTGATTGAGTGTCAGTGAGTGCATGGAATAATCCCAAGCATGATATGAGGTATACATACAGTGATTGATCCTTTGGATGGAGTCAGCTCCTCAAGGATTGTCTTGAATTCTTGTACTTGTTGATCATTCAAATATGATTGTTGAGGTGGAGGAATGAATGGTTGTTCTGGTTGTTGTTGCATCATTTGTTGTTGTTGTTGTTGTAATTGAGTTGGTGGAACGAATTGATCGCCAGCTTGTCCTTTATCTGATGAATGAGCTATATATTTGATTGATTGATTTGGATTGATTGGTTAGTACATCCATCACTTGGAACTATTCCCGGCGCATGACATACCATCTGGGTTCTTAATAATGAATAACTTCCAGCGGTAGTAATCGTGATGAGAATGGTATGGCCTTAGGAACTCAAAGTTGGGATTGTCAAACTGCTTCTCTTGTGTGTATGATTCGAATCTTGGACCATTCCTCGCGACAAAGCTCGCCATCTTATCGATAATAGTCTGTGCAGCGGCACTGGATGGGGGCGGCACAGGCAATGGGTTTCCATTCTGATCCCTGTTCCTGAATTCTCTTTCTCTGTCTCTGTCTCTGTCTCTATCTCTGTCTCTGAATCTATCTCTGTCGCCGCCGGGGCCGCCAGGGCCGCCACCCATCATCATGCGATCCCTGTCGCCTCTCTCTCTATCTCTGTCGCCGCCAGGGCCGCCCATCATCATCATGCGATCCCTGTCGCCTCTGTCGCCTCTGTCTCCTCTGTCTCCTCTGTCTCTGTCTCTATCCCTGTCGTCTTGCTTCCTAAAGTTGACGGTCAGGTTCAGACCGCCCAAGTTGTAGCCGCACATGCCATCCTTGGCGCGCATGGCAGTCTCAGTGTCGTGGTAGCTGACAAAGGCGCACTGGCGTCCTTGAAGCACGCGCACAAACTCCACGGGTCCGTATGTCTCAAAGGCATCCCTCAGCATGCCCTCTGTGACAGTGGACGCCACGTTGCCAATCCAGAGGTTCCTGCATGGCGGGTTCTGGGGCTCGGACATCTGGCCGGGCATCTCCTTGCCCTGATTGCCAAAGCCGAGACGCAGAGTGACACCGCGCATCTGATGTCCGTTGAGCTCCTTATGTGCCTGCTTCGAGCATTGTATCTCTGCGTACGAGATGAATGCGTAGCGCTTGGACATGTTGAACTTGACATTCTTGATATATCCATATATTCCAAACACTTGTCTAATCTCGTCCTCATTGGTATCTTGTGGTATATTATGTGCCCAGATCACCTTTGAAGGTATTGAGCTTGGTCCTGATCTTCCAAAGCTTGCATCAGAAGCACCAAAGCCTCCCATACCAGCATATTGTGAGTAGTCTTTGATTGATTGATTGGTCGATCGAGTTAGAGTTAGATTATGAGTTTGAATGGATGATGCATGCATCAAGATGAACTTACCTCCTCCTCCACCTCCACCTGCTGCGTAGGCTTGTTGATATTGTGCATAGTATGCAGCGTATGCTGCTGGGTCGTTGTAATATGATTCGTCATAACCTTGATAATATTGACTTGGATCAACAGCATGTTGTTGTTGCATTGCCGATGGATCAGTCATTGCTGCCGATTGATCTGTAGTAACACCTGCTGTTGGTATTGAAGTAACAGCAGCTGGGTCATCAGAATGACCAGTCTTCTGCTTCTTCAAGAACTGCTCCAAGAAGCTACCATCATTTGAGAATGTATTCATCTTCTTCTTTTTTCCTCACTCTCTCTTGGTACTTGTTATTAATAATATATGTAGTTGATTGATTGACTATGAGCGGACCAATAGATTGATCGATATATCGATGTTGTCTTGTCAGTCAAGTCACGTGATGTCTTAAGAGGGAAAGGGTAGGCGATTGATTGAGCACTTTGCTTGAATCATCAGAGTCTTGTGAATGAATGAATGAGTTCAATGAGGTTCGACTTTTTTTAATTTTTTTTAATTACACACTTCAAGTTTTGAAAGGAAGGCGACCGAGCAACAACAAGGGTTGAAGATAACCCTGAGAAAGAGGATGTGCCAATGAGGGTGTGTGTGCGCCACAGACTTGGTTTGATTGAAGAGTGATTGTTGTCATCAATCATATATTATAATATATATACATATATACATACAGGTAAAGAGATAGAATAATGCAAGCTGAAAAGTCGATATTCTTGCCATCACAGGCTTCTGTTAAGATTCATCCGGTGGTCATCTTCAATATACTCGATCATTACATTAGAAGAAATGAAGGACAGGATAGAGTCATCGGTACATTGCTTGGATACAACAACGATGGTGTCATCGAGATAAAGAACTGTTTCCCAGTTGTCCACTCAGAGGGTGATCAAGTATGTCTCAGTAATACCCAAAATCATTCATTCATTCAATCAATGAGTTATGATTGAGTGATTGAGCGAGTGAGTGATTGATCAAACAATCATATAGGACAAGACACCTAACAAGTACAATTCAACAATGTTATTATAGATTGCAGTTGAGATGGAGTTTCATAGAAAGATGTTGGACTTGCATATGAAGGCATCACCTCGTGAACCTATTATTGGATGGTATGCAACTGGATGCGATATCAATGAGAACTCTGTTATTATCAATAACTTTTATCGCGAGGAAATGAATGGTACACCAATCCATTTGACAGTGGACACTGGTTTGACCAATGACACAATGGGCATCCACGCCTACCACGCCCACGCCCTCACCGACCACCCAGAGGCCTCGCTCGGCACATACTTTGCCCCACTGCCACTGGAGATCCTCACGTTCGAGGCTGAGAACGCCGGTCTCGACGCCCTGACGGGCAACGGCGCCAACAGTGCACAGCTGCAGCAGGACGACCCAACGTCGTCCGTGTCGATGCTCTCGGAGCTCGAGTCGCTGCAGGGCTCGCTGGCCAAGCTGGACCAGATCCTGGACAACGTTTATCAATATATCAGCGCCGTCGAGAAGGGCGAAATCCAGGGCGATCCCCGCATCGGTCGCTTCCTGGCCAAGACAATCCAATCGCTGCCCAAGTCAAGCTCCAACATCATGGACAAGGTCATCAACAACAGCGTCAAGGATCTTCTGATGATCGTTTACATCTCATCGTTGACTCGTTCTCAATTGGCCGTCGCTGAGAAGGTTCGTCAGAGTTTGAACTTGTAACTTCATCCACTTTGCTCCAGGCTGGCTGGGCTGGGCTTGTTGGTTCAGCCCCCAACCATCATAAGCCATCGACCCAATTAAAATAAGGAACTTGATTGGAATATCTCTTTCTATTTCTATTCTATTCTCTCTTGTGTCTTGAGTCTTGTGTCTTGTAGACATATCATATCATTGTCTACTCATTCATTCAATCAATCAACGTCAATCAACGTGTCAATGAACGGTCAACGAGTTTCCTTTGCCACTTCATTTTTGCGATGATCAAGTGTGAGATGAAGTCAAAGGATTGTTCATCACTCCCTTATTGTTGTACAAATAATCACATATAGATATACACATAGACAACATTAAACAGTCTGTAGTGATAGCCTTAATATACATTCATATCATAATATAATACACAGACAGGATGACATATATAAACGACTTTGATGAGTTTTATAATAGAGCTGAGACATTATATAGGTCTGATCCATCACGGGTATGATCATGGATGATGATAATGATGATGAACTACACATATTTACTTGGTCCAATCATACATATATACGACTATTTTAGACAAGATATTCATTCAAGTTTAGACATGTAGATAGCAAGATAGTGTTGAAGGTGACCAACGATAGACAGACACTGGTATATCATACAGATAAAGAGAATGATCTGAAGAGGATTGATACTCTAAATAACTTATTCTTTCAACTCACAACCTCTCAATAAATGCGAGAGAGCGAGATAGATACCTTCTTTGGCGCAAAAGGTGTTGTTGTTGTTGCAGTCATTGTTTGTTTGTTTGTTTGTTAGTTAGTAACATTAGGTGATACAAACTATCACTACATTCAAACTACTATAATCAATCTATCAATCAATCAATCAAACAGCCATTCAATCAGCAGGACATAACAACAGAGGAAGAAGAAGAAGTAGCAATCAGGATAACATACCCATTGAATTGGGTCGTTGTCATGTCATTGATGGACACATGATCAATCAATCAATCAATCATACACTGTTTGCAAACAGTTATGTGAATGATGATCATCATCAATCTCATTGTATGGCAGAATGACTGGACGTCTTACTACACCACCTGAGGCTAGTTGCCGAACATTCAGATCTATCACAACCGTCATCCATCCCATCCACGGTGGTACAACAAGAAGAATAGTCAACTCAACATGTTGTAGAGTAAAGTGGATTGTCATGTGAGAGTGCTTCATTCAATCACCACACTCACACACTCATTACATCAGTGATCAATCGAACAATCAATCAATCACAAACACAATCAATCAAATGTCAGACATTCAAGTTGGGATGTGTGAACCCACCACAACACCTTCGGAAAAGTCTGGAAAGAGTAAGTTGTGCTATGTTGTCCATCATCTGACTATATAACCATTGCCAGGCAATAAGTCTGTATTACATTATTATTTGTCATTAGTTTGATACATATATACTTTGTTGTTCCCTAATATATATATTATTTATACTTGTTGTTGTTGGATAAAATGAAGATATTTGCCATAATATTATTGGTGGCATGGCTTGGAATGGCCTATGCCTCAAACGACATTTGTCAGATTGATATGTGTGGAGTTGAAGGAAGTCATTGTCAATCATCGTAAGTAATAACATTAATACTATTAATAATAACATCTATATACTAACTATTAATTGTAGGAGTAATTGTGCACCTGGATTCTTTTGTAAACACAACACAACATGTGTAGCTGGAAAGAAGGATGGTGATGTCTGTGCCGACGACAGAGAGTGCAAGTCCGGAATGCTTTGTGTCAACAGTGAGAACAACAGAAAGTGCAGAAATGCAAAGTTCCTAATGTATGTGTGATGTGATCAATCAATCAATCAATCATAAAATTGCCATCACTCACTCACTAACTCAATCAATCAAATATTATAGGAATGGCCAGAAGTGTAGATTCAACTATGAATGTGTTGGATCGTTGGTCTGTGAGGATGTATGTGTGCTCAATGATAAGAAGTGTAATGTCCACCAGGACTGCCCCGTGAGCCAGTATTGTAAGGAGAATGTCTGTATTGAGAAGTTGGGCAAGGACGACGCTTGTACCTTCCCAGAGGATCTCTGCAATCACCCATACATCTGTTCGGCCCAGGACTCCTCGACATTGATTGGCAAGTGTACCGAGATGTTTGCCAAGGAGGCCGGTGACCTGTGTTTCTCCCAGTTTGGCGAGTGTAACATGACCAAGGGATACGTGTGCCCCGCCACCAACGGTCTGGTCAGCTCCTGTCTGCCCACCTCGTACACAGCCAAGCAGTGCTCAGGCGAGTCGTGTGATCAGCTGTGGGGCTCGTGTGAGTGTCGCATCGATCAGTCCAACTCGACATGCCAGCCCAGATACAACCAGAACTATCAGTGCCAGGACCTCTACGTGTCGTACCGCAAGTGTATGACCGAGAACAACTGTGTCACTTCGTACGAGGACGACGTCACACTCAGAGGCGACGGCCATCAGACCAATCCCAAGTCATGTGGCGTCCAGAAGTGTGCCCAAGAGATGTCATGCTACTACGCCAGCTGTCTGAGAATGGAGTTCAAGTGTGGTCTGCCATCGTGGTTGCCCGCCTGTCCAACCAACCTCACCACACCAAAGATCATCGCCGGTCCAACAGTGATCCACACACCAAAGCCAGTGCCAACTGAGACACCAACAGTCAATGTCACCGAAACTCCAACTCCAAAGAATGAGACATACGCTGCACCAGCCGACGAGTCAATGGATCATGGCAAGAACACTGGTTTCTCCTTGGCTCCATTCTCTGCTGCTGTTGTCGTCGTTGTCGCATGCACACTAGCAATCAGCACGGCAGTGTTCTAAGAGGTGGTCATTATGGACTCGTGGGGAGGTACCTCTACAAACAAGATAAGATAGATAGATAGATAGAGTAACAACATTACAAGTAACAACACTTATAGTAATAAAGTAAGGGGATGTCACCTATTCATAGCCACATGCGCAAGATTCAACTCACACATGACCAAGTTGTCCAAAATTGGGAAGTTGTTGTTGTGGGGGGTCACAAACCGTTTGATGATCTGTTATTGATCATCAGTTGTTCCCTTTCCTCGTCTCCCATCTTTCTTTAAACCGATTTAAAATTAATTTAATTTAATTCACCTATCCTTCGTTAGTTTTTCACATTACATTAATCACTTCATTTATCATACATTCATTCATACAACAAATATAGATTACAACATAATATAATAAATATATATATAATTATTATAATAAAACAAATAAGAGGAAACAAACAATGGAAACAATCGAGCCTGGTTCAATCGACCTCTATCTCACTTTAAATGCCCGAGACGGCGACTCTTCGAAGTTCATGTGGTTCGGCGGCAATCAATTCCTTCAGTTTATGGAAACTGGAGAGGGAATCAACATGTGGCTGTTGAACCTCCCCGGAATCACAGTTCCCTTCACCTGTTACAATTTTGAACTGAACGATGATGTCGGAGTCTCAAACTTCATTGATAATATCCCCACTGGAATGTTTGTAGCTATCATGGTCATTGGACCCTTGAAGCAGCCATCTCCAGTGTTGCGCAGAGCATTTAGTAAGCTTGGAGGAACACAAATTACAAATGTAACTCCCACCGATATCAACTATTGCCTTATTGGTAACAAGGGACTGGCACCAGGGACTGCCTCCGAGGCGTTTGGAAACTACAATGATTCTCCTGTTATTGTCACCAGGGCAGTCAATTCCCTCAATGAGAAGAGCAGAGAAATCAATGTTAGGTACCGACCCAGCAGCAGAGGATTGCCTCATTCCTTATAGGTCTGGCTGCATCCATTCTCAGTGCGGGAGGCGGAGGCTCTACACAGTATGTCCTCTCCCATCAGATCGTTGATTGGGGTATCCTTTGGATACAGGTTGCTTTTGGAGTCGCCTCAGGTATGATGCCATCATACACACTCATAGTTGTCCCCCAACAAGAGCAGCAAGGATATTCTGGTCCAGTAGTTTGTGGTTCATGCGATAGTAGTTATTTCCCTTAGGGTCCGCCAGGGGAATTGTACAATGATCACCAATCCACTCGTACTTCTCTAATCTCATCAACAGAGGATACACTTTGCATTATTAAAGATATATTCACAGTAATATCACTTGGAGATCAGTGATACTGTGATCACCAACTCAAATCTAGACATGTCTACATCGACATCGACTACAACCTTATTTTCATTTCGAATCATAAGATGAGTCATTCGGTTCTTTGAAGTCATTTGCCATCTTATCAACAACCATGTCAAGTGTCATAACATCATTACTGGGTCATCGTATACGTACATGTACAATTCTTGCTAGAATATCAGCAAGAGGTGTGTCATCATGTTCAATGTTGATGCTTCGTTCTACATCAATTGAGGCAACCTCAACTATCAAACAATCATCACTATTCAACAACAATCAACATAATCAATTAGGTTCATTGACAAGTCTGCGACACTATTCGTCATCAATAGAGACAGAGTATGTCAGTTACACATCAACATTGGTGTAACATCAATCGACTCGCCAGTCATGTCTAATCAATCGATCAATCATTCAAACAAACATCTAGTTTCCCACTGCACACATTCCATCACGCTGTTGACGAAGAGTTAGAACTGTTCACTGACAGGTTAGAGTCAATGTTTCAGACACTGGACGACATTGATGGCATTGACATTGAGACATCCGTATGTGTTGATCAACCTTTAGGTCAAGAGTACTTAGCTCACCTCTACTTACTACTTACAACCAACAGGACGGCGTGTTGACACTCAAGCTTGGCTCGTTGGGCACCTATGTCATCAACAAACAGACACCCAATCGTCAGATATGGTGGTCATCACCTGTGAGTGGACCAAAGCGATTCGATTACGATATGAGCGAAAAGCGATGGGTGGACAACCTCGATGGCACACCTCTACGACAACTGCTGCAGTCAGAGATCACGCAGTTATGTAAATACAGCATTGATCTCTCCAGTCATTAAGTTAATTACAATCAATCTATCTGTCGATCAATCAAAGATCTGATCTATGTTTATATTACAAACGAACTATGATGTGGAGGACATGTCCACACCTACATTAGTAATGATGTCATCAACGTCGTCAATGTTATCAATAGTATTAGTGCACTGTTGGACATCATTTGTGCTGTTGATGGCGAAGACCCTGACCAAGGCTGGATCTTGATTGGCAATGGTGTGGCGCCACACTCAGCAAAGCCTTGTGGACATATCAAGTTGACTCCATTCACAACAATCTGTTCTCCTGGATTATTGCAGTGTACCCATATCGATCCAACCTTTATCTCGACCTTGGTACCATTACATCTAATGATTAATTCATTCATTGATTAGTTAGTCGACATGATCATTCAGTTCACTCAACCAGTTGAACATACCTTTGTTCCCAACAAGCCATGCCAGTCTTTGTACTGGATATGTTGTATTCGAAGCATCGACTGTTGGCGCCATAGACCTCGAATATGCGTAGGTTGGCGCTGTCTTGATTGTCTTGATCGGTGCAATAGTAGGTGTTTGGTAGTGTGCCGTAGACTTGGTAGAATGGACAAAAGTCCGAAACAGAGTCCTGGCCACCAACACGCGCCGATGTGAAGTGTTGGAACTGTCCTGGCAAGTTGCTGCTGTATGAGTTGATCAAACATATACCCTTGCCCATGCGAGTGGCCGTGCAAGACTGATCGCCATGCTTGGTGCAGAAGTATCCCTGGTAGTTCCATGTATCTATGTAGCAGTTGTCTGTGAAGTCGCATCCGGCATTCCTGCCCCAAACCAACTTGTCGGCGTCGGTACGATTGATCGTGTACCAGCCAGTGTCCTGGAGTAGTGCCAGCGTCAGATTAGTGATTGGCGCAATGGGAGACACAAAGCCAATCATATACTCCTCATTGGCCATTCTCTTCTCCCAATGACTGCCTGCTGTTGAAGTTGATCCAGAGTCTTCCAACTCTGCATAGTCCATCAATGAACAATTATAATGCTTCTGAACAAAGCCGACCACTGCCTGTGATGTGATTGCACTCTTGCGATATGTATAAGATGATCCACTCGGTGTGTTTCCTGTTCGCGTGACTGATGCACTGGCAGCTGATTGATTGATTGGGGTGTGCGGTGTTAGCAGCTGGAATGATTCCAATCAATCAAAGATGTATCACTTACTATATGGATTGTTGTTGTAGATGAATGAGTTGTAGAACATGCCACTGAAGCCAAGTGCATGTGTCATCTCGTGGATGCCAACACGAACAAACTCATTGAATGTGAATGATATGTTTGATTGCCCAATGAACCTGCTGAAGTAGATTGGATTGAAGTTGATATTGGCTCCATACGGTCTTCCATAAACGCCACTTCTACTCTTTGGATAGTTGCACACAATAGCGTATGCGATGGTTGCTAAGTTGATTTATTGATCGATTGGAATGTTTCCATTCCAGGATTGATTAAGTAAGTGAGTGAATAATATGAATGAATGAATGATCATTGTAAACTTACAATTGGATACTGTTGGACGTGCTGTGACCCAGACGATCAGATCAACTCCATCTTTGGCACCATTGAGTGTTGTGTAGGTTAATGGAATGTCAATGCCATAGTCACATTGTCCATGATTGTCTTTGTACACTTCAGCGTTGAAAACCAGCTTGTCAGAGGGAGCCACCATGATCAGATCTGTGAGCACCTGGTTGATCGATGGCAGTAGATAGCCATTGATCATTCTGGACAGGTCGTCAGTCAGCAGATCCTGCATCCTACATAGATAGGTACATGACGACTCTGTTCCTGTGCCACTACAATCCGCAGTGTCATCAGTTGGCACACTGTCACTTGACGACACAAACACCAACTGTCCAACATTATGACATGCATACACATCATTCGTATTCTGGATGTATGTCGTATTGAACAATATGCGTATGGGTGATCGTGTTGCTCCATATGCTCCAACTGATGATGTCGCATGTGATTGTGATTGTGAGTGTAGAGGTGTTTCCGTGTTGTCAAATGTGATGCCACGCTTATGTCTCTCCATTATCCTGTCGTGTATGCATTCATAACCTTGTCCATACTTCCAAGTGAGTGATGAGTATAGTTTGTTGTACTCATCGTCTATATGTTTGATGATGCCTTGTTCATCACGCTTCAATGTTCTAAACACTGTGCCACTGTCTATATCATTCATTAGACGATCAAAGTGTTGTCTTGATATCTCTGCCACTCTATCCGATATACTTTGTTGTTGGCCCTCAATGTTGCCAACCAACAATAACAACAACAACATCATCAACAATGTGATGAAGTAAGGTATATACATCTTTTTGATCTCTATCTCTCCTTCTAATATATATCTTTATGTATGTTATAATAATAACAATGAATGAATTAAGTATGGTCTCATTCTATTGGACCCATTGAGTCATCCACATAGCCAGTCAAAGGACCGGTTGTTTGCTAGATTGCGCAAGGCCTCGGTCGAGGCCCACCCCCACTTTGTCCAGATTCTTTTGCGACCAAACCCACTTCGTTTTCCATGATCTCATCCTCTGTAGTCGAACAATCAGTAAATCAATTATTCATCCAGTCCAACATTCAATCAACTAATCAATCAATCATCACTGTTGGAGTTTACAAGTGATGTATGTTCATTCATTCATTCGTTCGTTTGATGTTACAATGGACCTATCCATCCATCCATCCTCTTGTCCTTTTCCTTTTTGGACTTGGTTTGACAGGCGTCCAAACCGTATGCATATTGATCTAGATCAGTGTCTTGTCTAGTCCTAGTCTAGTCGATAAAGTGATTCTTGAGGAATGTTGTAGACAATGTCTTGATTTCGTCTGGTGGCACGTGATGGGGATAGGGTTGGGGAGTCAGTTGGCTGGTCCACCACATTCATTCATTGAGCAACTTACCATTGATCTCAATGAGGTTTGTGTTCTTTGTATCAAAGATAACGTAGAACTCACGAGAGTCTGTCTTTCTGCCAACGATCCAACGGTCGTTCTGTGTCTTGACGGTGGCCTCTGTGATATCAGGCTTCTTCTCAAAGTCGGAATGCATCTCATTCAATATCTTGATAGTCTCCTTTGTCATCTCACCTCCCTTTAACTTCAATGATGCCTTGATTGCCAAGTTCATTTGATTAAAGAAGATATACTTGTATTGTTCCTCCATGCTAAAGTTGTAGTTGTCCCATGTTAGTATGATTGAATGGACGTGGATGATTATGATTGGACTTACAATGTCTTCTTTGAATAGTTTGTTTCCAGGACTGGGAATATGAAATCGATTGATGGCATGACATTCTCGCGTAGCTCATCAAGCTTGAGAGCTTCAAGATCTTCATTGTCCACTAGAAATATACATACAACATCCCTTTGTTCGTAGATTATCAAGTTGCTAGTTGTGTCGCCCAGATGTACCTGTGGCAATGTTGCCTTTACATTATTAGCATTCTCTGTAAAGTATCCACTCTTTGACTTTTGTCTAATGATTGTTTGATGTAATTGGATTGAGTCAGTGAGTGGTCGACTGATTGATATGATTGGAATCATTCCCAAGTTCATACCCTTTGGTTGACCAGACTACTTCACCATCAAGTCCAATGACCATGATTGAGTTTGAGGCAGTACGGTCCATGCCAATCTTGACGAGTTGAACGAGGTAATGATTGAGTATCCTGATCTGGTGCTGTTGTAGTGAGCTCCAAAGTAGGTTGTCTTTGTAGAAGAGACAGCCAAAGCGGAAGGATGGACAGGCCGATTGGAATGCAATCTCAGTGCCATTGATCATCGTCAGCAGCTTGAGATAGACGTTCTTGTCGGCGGGCAAAAACTGAATGCCATCGAGTGTCGTGAACAGGTCGAGTTGATCAAAGCTAATCTGCTGGATGTAGGGCTTGATGAAGGAGTCCAATCGCTTCTTCAACACGTCGAAAGAGTCGCGCTTGGCAATCTCCATCATTGGTCCGTTGAAGATTCTCCACAGGTCGTAGATCTGACGCAGGGTGGTCTGCAGGATAAGGTCATCAATATCATCCTCGACATACTCCTTCTTTCCATTGACCACTCCCGATGCATTATTCAACGCGATCACCATCCATATATCTGGTTCAGGTTGAAGCAATGAAATTGTATTCTTCATAGTATGTATTGAATCGCATGGCTTATCAGGTGAGAATTGTCTGTTGTTGTTGTTATGTTTGATTGATTGAATGAATGAGTAAGTGTGACAACATATGATGTACATTATGATGCATACTTTGTACATAGTACATAGGCCTCTGTTAGTCCTACAAAGTTTGTCTGTATACCTATTGGGAAGTTGGCTTGTGGATAGAAGTAAAGTATCTTCTCATGCTCTCTTCCTTCTTTCTGTCCCAACTTTGGATTGAATATATAGAAGTAACATAAAGATACATCTTCAACTGATGCACCTGACATATCTGAATCTATCTATCTACCTATATTTATATGTGTACAAGTTGAATGATTGTGAATGATTGAATGAATGTGAATGAGCTCAAACACACAAGTTGATCGAAACTTCGAATCCAACTTTGAAGTTTTGACAAGTGGAGCGACACAACTTTGGTCCTGGAACCTTGGGGAATTGGAACCCAAGTCATTGTTGTCTATTAATAATGATGTGATGATCACCATCATGGATAAACAATTACTTATTATCAAGTGTGGAGGTGCATATCTTACCAAGAAGAGTACAATACATACTTTGAACAATGACAACCTAACATACTTGGTATCCATCATTCATACTCTATTGAACAAGAAGGTCAACAATGGTCAACTACAACAATACAACATAATACTCATCATTGGTGCAGGATCATTCGGTCACTTTGAAGCAAAGTATGTTGTTGATGTAGTGCCACAATCAATCAATCAATCAATCAAACATACTAACTCGACATGATGAAAGGGAATACAAGATAACATCTGGATACAATGATGAAGAATATAGGTCTGCAGAGGGTATGGTAAAGACAAGACATAGTGTACTTAGGTTGTTGATGGCTGTTACGCAGGCTTGTTTGGAACGTGGTATAAAGGCAATGCCAGTATCACCATTTGACAGTTGGTTAACTGATAACAATCAAGTCATTCAACACAATGCATCAATGATTACAACAATGCTTGGAATGGGTTTGATGCCAATACTACATGGTGATGTATGTCTGTAAGTATCCACTCACTAAGTCAGATAGTCGGTGGAACTATTCCACTCACTCAATCAATCAATCAATCAATCAAGGGACAAGACTAAAGGATGTACTATATTGAGTGGAGATATAATCATTCAAGAACTTTGTCGTCACAATGGACCAAGTAGAGCGATATTCATCACTGATGTAGATGGTGTATTTGATCGTACACCATCTGAACATGGCGCCAAACTCATACCTTTGATCAACTTGTCAACAGGATCTTCGTCAAATCAACATGATCAAGTGTCAACATCATCAACATTGGAACATGATGTTACTGGTGGCATGAAGGCCAAGCTTCAATCTGCATTCAACATTGCTCATATGGGAATTGATGTAGTGATCATTGGTGGAAACGACACAGACATACTCAACTACCTTGAACAAGGTAGTGGGCAAGAGACACATTCAAGAGGTACAATAATAACAAACAAAGAATGAATGATCAGTCAGTTTATATCATGGACGATAACTTGGACTTGTTAAGCTTGTTCAGTGGATTGGTCGGGGATTCCACAAACTTGGAGAAGTCGTTGAGCTCCTTCTCGGGCAGGATCAGCATGTCATTGTCAAGGAATGACTGCGCGTTGGTGTTGTTGATGAAGCTGGCGTATGGATGCTTCTGGAAGAAGATGATACTCTTGAAGAAGTTGGCCAATATCGTCAGTTTCTTAAAGTTTACATGTTGTGTCAATGGTGATGGTGATGGCTGTGGCAGTGTTGACGCGCCCTCATCTCCATCATCATCCACAATGATGGTAGTCTGTTGCTGCAAGTGTTGGACAAAGTTTGGATTGCCTTCCTCGAGGAAGTTGATGTCCTGCAGGAACAGGCCAAGGTAGGGCAGACATGGCTGCTCGCGCAGTTTGATCGCGGCACGATACTGCTTCCAATTCTCGTTGGTGTTGAAGAACTCGGCCATCTGTCGGAATGAGTTGTAGTAGCGCGATGGTAGTGCGCGCCACGTGTCTCGCAGACGTGTCACCGAGCAGTTGGTCAGGCCCGAAATAATCTCCATCATGGTGTTGTAGTTCTTGATCTTGCGCGCGTACTCGGCCATCGTGATGAAGCGCTTCATGACCTCCACACGCTTCTTGGGATGAGGCGTCGTGACGATCTCTGTCGCTACCCAGTTGGCCACGCGGTTCGACATTGTGATGAGGGCCATCACGTTGGGGCTCTGCTCAAATTTGGTCTTGGGCATGGTCCACTTCTTGTTGTACAGCTCGTTGATGCGCAGACGCTGGAAGATTGTGAACTCGATCAATGTCAGCTGCTTGACGAGGTCGTGCGGGTGGTAGTCGAGGAAGGACTTGGGGTAGGATTCACGTGCCGGTGCCAGCAGCTGCAGGACGTCCTCGCGCTGTAGTCGTGTCTTGGACTCTTTGGACGCGGGGTTCACCACCACAATCTTCTTGAGCATCATCAGTCTCTGGATCAGCACGTCGGCGGCATTGGCGCCCACGGCCAAGTGTAGCATGGTCCACTCCTGTATCTGATGTGCGTAGAATGTTTGAAGTTTGATATTGTTGTTCAAATAGTTGATTGGTTGATTGATTGGCGCAAAGTTGGATGATAATGATGATATGGATGTGGATGATGATGATGCGGATATGGATGATGAAGATGACGATGATGCGCCATTCTGTGAATGTGAATAATGTGGAGTGTGTAATAGGTCTGCTCGCATCGTGTCGAACAGTACTTCGGTATTGATCCTTAGGATCTTCTGCTTGTCGATGGCCTCCTTCAACGACTTTGAGTTCTGGCGCAAACTAAACTGTACCATCCTTTGTGCCAACGATTCATTATCATCAAAGTCGCTATAATTAGAGTCAATCCATACAAGGAACACTATGATTACACTATTATTGATTAATTGATTGATTGATTGTTAGTGTCTGGTGTGGGCCTGGGGAACTATTCCAGCCTCAACCACTTACTTTTGTCTAATACTATCAATGGTATTGTTTTCAGAGTTTGATAGTTTAACGGGACTGGACTGGCCAGCAGAGGATCCGCCAATGGACATGGCTTGGAGTGATAGGCTGTCCATTGTGTTGTTGCTCTCATAACGACGAATGAGGAAGTCAAACAACTCCTCTGGATCCATAAAATATGTAAAGGTCAACATGAAACTATATACAAATGGTAAGTCTGTTTGATGATATGATGATGTTAATAAGCTGATTGATCATGTTGGGCTGGAATAGTTCCAGCCTCAGCCCCACCAAACAGACAAACACACTAACTTACCAAGTTTGTTCTTGTTGCAAAGATAATCCATCAATTGATCTTTGGTTCCAGATGTGACTATGGGCTGGTTCTCATCGTTGAGTTCAAAGACAATGCTGGGTGTGGCTGGTCGATTGGGTGATGGTGTGGCACGGTCACGTGTTGTGCGAGGTGAAGCACTGCCACCTGCGTCCATAATGGGTGGACTCTTGAAATGGATTGACTTGTGTCCTTTCTTGGTCATCTCGTCGACCATCATGAATGAATCATGGTCCAATACACCACGTGGCGACTCTGGGGCCACTGGCTGAGCCTCGTCAGCCGAGTCTCTTCGGGCTTCCCATGGTTGGTAGTCCCATGAATTGAGCACCTCTAGTGACTTGCTTCGTGGACGAGTCTGACCCTGTCCAATCATAATAATCTTTCTGGTCTCTGTCTCCTTGTCCGAGTCGGCCACTGTGATACCTCTTCGTCTGCTGTCACCATTTGGTCCTCCTCGTCCTCGTGCATGAAGTCCACCT
Organism: Acytostelium subglobosum LB1; assembly: GCF_000787575.1. NCBI lineage: Eukaryota > Evosea > Eumycetozoa > Acytosteliales > Acytosteliaceae > Acytostelium > Acytostelium subglobosum. The sequence goes on along the minus strand of NW_012236520.1, from coordinate 341,265 downwards.
CCTGGACCTCTCATCTGGGGGTATCCGGATGTGCCTGGTGAACCACGTTGAGGAGTTCTTTGGTTGATTGTAGGTAACTTGAATGTTGGTGATGATGTCATTGTAGATGATGAAGTTGAAGTTGTCGTAGTTGATGTTAAGGGATGTGTGGCTGACTTGTTAATGCTGTTGTTGTGTACAATGGGTGTGGTCCTTTGTCTCATGGACAGGCTACCACCAATCTGATGCTGTTGTTGTTGTTGCTGTGGTCTGTTGTTGTTGCTCATGGATAGAGGTGGCAACTTTACAATTGCTGGAGGGACATTTGATACCCTCGGTCTTTGTTGTATTGGTGGTGGGGCAGTGGTAGCGGTTGCCTGCTGGGGCGTTGGGGTGGGAGTGGTAGTGGACAGGGGAGTTGTGGATAATGGCGTGGACGCTGGCGTGATGGTCTGAGGAGTGGACAAGGACATTGGCATAGGAGTTGGTGGACTTGGAGCTCTCAAGAAGAAGAGGGGCTGTGGTGAATCTGGCTTTACACTGTTTCCAGGGATCATCGATGGTTTTGGAGTTATGGCATTTAATACAGGTGAGGATGGTGTCGTCGTTGTTGATGTAGTTGGTGGTGTAGTTGATGGTGACTCGGTTGGTGTTGTCGTCGAAGATGATGTAGTTGATGTAGTTGAAGATGTGGTTGTGATATCAACAAAATTGATTGAATTTGAGTTTGTATTTGTGTTTTGGTTTGTGATTGAGTTTGGATTTGAGTTTGTATTATTATGATTGATATTAATAGTTAGATTATTATTTGATAGGGCACCACCTATTAATACAATGCTTGGTAGAGGTGGATGTAGACTATTATCATCTGATCTCCTTAATGGTCTATCCAAGTCTGCATCCATCCTTTTACTATTCATCTTTGGTGTTTTTTGTAACCAAGACATCTTATAATAATAATAAATATAAATAAATAATATCACCTACTTTATGATGGTGTAGGTGTTTGACTAAAGTAGTAAGATATATAGTTGTAGTTGTAGTTGTAGTAGTTGTAGTTGTAGATGTAGATGTAAAAGTTTGATGATGTATGAGTGATCAAGTTCAAACAAACAAGATTGATTAGATAGATAGATAGATAGACAAGGTGAAGACAAGGTTGAAGTAAACTAACCTTGAACAAAGTTGTGTTGCTTGTTTGAATGATGATGTTTGGTATTGCCCAACAAAAGCAAGAAAGGAGATGGTGTCCATCATCACGTGGACCTTTGCTCATCCAACATTGATGGATTGGATACCCACCCATCCAATAACTAACTATGTTACTATGTGTGGGTATATCACCTCCACTACTCTAACAACAACAACCATCAATAAGGTATGGCGGACTATTGCAAAGCCCCACATCTGGATCAAATCATTGAAAATATCTTTATTAGTTATTATTGGTGGGTGATGAGATTAGTGATCATGAACTAGTGAGTGTGTGAGTGTGTGTTGCTTGTGATGATATGTTTGATGGGCAGTGTGAGTGAGCCTACTGAAGGTGAAGGCATCAAGATCATTCGTGTTTTTGCTTTGGATAAAGTGTAAATTATAATCTTCCTCAAATATCATAAAGTGGCTCCTTCAAAGATATTAATTTATGTCATTGGCGACCTTTACCGAAAGAATAGTGAGAGTAAATATAACTCCTGTTCGGGGCAAACCACATCTCTTCCACATTAATGCATCCATCCACAAAGATGAATCAATGATCAATCGACCTTACTTCATTGTCGTTCGTTTCACATCACCGCCTCGAACCAACCTTCTGAGTGGTGCTCGGTGGTGTTGGACCTCGAGGTATGATAGATATCCTCTATCTGCCTGCCCTCACCTTAACAACGAGATCCAAGTTTGACTCGAACATATATCCCGTTCATTGTTGGTGTATGACGATTCCACAGACTTTGATGGCCATGCTGACAGAGCCATTCATTCAACTTATATATGGATACTGAATGAACGTATATTATCTCTTTGTGTGTCAATGTATGTTTGAAAGAACTTGTTTTGAATGAATGAGTTGAAGGTGTGTCGTGTCAGTCCTTGATGCCGCCCTTTTCGAAACAAAATGACATTTTTGTTTGAGGTTCAAGTTTCGCTTTATCCACTTCTCTGATCATTCTCGATTTTAAATACATATTTGTATATGTATATGATCATATATATACATTCATAGCAATGGATAACAACAATAATAATAATAGTAGTAGTGGTGGAAGTAGTAGTAATATGCAACTTGATACATCTGTAATGTCAAATGTATCAATGATGTCTTCGACCACTGCTGAATCAATGTTGGTTGCAGAGCTACATGAACAGAATAGTAGACGAACAAATAATCTGTGTGAGGTTGATCTTAGATCGTTCAGCGACTCCTTTGACATATGGAGGGAGTTCAACATTGCCTCGTCGTCCTCCTCCGCCATGATCCCTCCACACATGAACTACCAACTACCCTCACGATCAGGTGGTTTCTCCTACGCACATCAGTCACAACAGTCACAACAATCAAGGATAATACTATGGTATGTCATGTCAATGTTTGATCACTATGATCACTCATCACTCACTCATTCAATAATTCAATCAATCAATCAATCAATCAATCATTGTGTGATGTAGGAGAGTCAATAACAATCAGTTGGAGTTGATGGAGAAGCATCTTCATCATACACTTGAGGACAATTGTATAAGGATCAACTTCCACGTCAATCTTGTGGGAGACATTGGTATCTTTGAGACTGATAACAAGCAACATCTTGTGATCATGGTGCTCACGACCTCAAAGTCACTCTATCGTTTCCTCCTACCTCATCCCCATGTGATTGAGAACAACGATGTATGTACTCATTCACTCATTCTCCCGAACTCGATCACACAACCCACTCACCAATCAATCAAACAGAAGGTTGGAACGAAACGTAAAGGCGACCCATCAGTTCGCAAACATAGGAGTATATTCAAATCGTTGCAGGTGACAGAGTTGGATAATACATGGTCACGTACGAGAGCATTGATCCCGGATGCATTCGAGGTGTCTTCGATAAAGTATCACTCGCCAACGCAGATGGCACTGGGCACGACAAACTCGGGTGCATGGTGGATCGAGTTGAGCGATCTGAGACAGAGTGGCGACATGAGTGCACGCAAGACAGAGTTGCGCGAGGGTGGATTCCTCTCGTTCTTGGGCTCCAAGAGCAATCAGCGCGGCGACGCCGTGGCCGACATTGGAACGATCAGTATCGGTGCGGACAAGTCGCCACTGGTGTTTGTGTTGCAGAAGGACTCCAACATGCGAGTGTGGTCTCCCGTGGACCGCATGTGTCTTCAGACATTCCCCATCATCACCGAGTCCTGGAGTCAGTTCCCCATCGATTCATACACAGGCATTCGCAGGTTCAAGATCTATCAACGAGGCAACAATCAATCATCCTTTGTTCTGGTACTCTATGCAGAGTTGGAGCAAGACTCACATGTAAGTGGACCGTCGCTGTTCAATCAATCATTCAATCAATCATTCGCTCATTCACTCACCTCCATCCTACTCTAGTTCCAATTCTTCACTGGCTCAATTGAGAACACATTGACATCAGCATCATCAATCACAATGCAACTCCAAAGAGTTGTATTTGTAAAGGCCAAGGGACTCGTGGACTTCCATCTTCACTATGAACACCTCTACACACTCTGGCCATCAAAGGACTACTCCTTCTCAATGCTCAAGTACATCCACATCAGTGATCTCGAGTCGTATGTATTTCCATCAATCATTTGCAATGCCAGTCACTCATTCACTCACTCACATTCCTTATACTAGTGACGACTTGAACATGGAGTTCAATCGATTCCATGAGGGCAAGATGATACCAAGATTGGTGAAGGAGAAGGCAGCGTCAGAGGAAGCAATCGAGCATCATTATATTGAACGTCTGTTTAACAGAGGACAGTTTACTAACAGGTCCATTCAATCAGCACTCTCAATCTACAAACCTGGTTACCAAGTCAACTCCACTCCACTAGAGACACAAGTTCAATCTCTTTTAAGAGACAAGGTATGTTAGTGATTGATTGAATGGATGATGCTGGCGCACTCACTTACTTACTCTCCTCCATCCAAAGATTGCCCTGACATCCAACAACAAGAAGACACCAGTTGAATTGTTGACATTTAACGAATGGAATGAGTTCTACTCGATATGCATTGAGCAAGTGTCTTTGGATCTTCAACCTGTCGGCCTATACATTGCAACAGAGTCCAACCTAATCTTTATAATCAAGAGAGTATGTAATGGAATTGGATTGGATTGGTTGGACACTGGCATCACATGACTAACTGACTCAATCACACAACAGAACAAGTTATCATTTATGAAGCCAATGACTGCACTTGAGGCTATTTGTGGACATGACTCGAACAACCCTCAATCCAACTTGATGCCACCAATGCGACTCATCAGTCAATCAATTAGTGAACAACTGATCAACGACATTGACCAACTATTCAAATGCTTTGGTCTCATCTCTGAATGTGTAAGTCCGTCCCATCAATCCCATGTCCAGGCATCAGCCCCAACTAACAACATACCAACCAGTTCAAGAATGACTACTCATCATTGGAGCACTATTTGCTCAAGTCAACTGTGAACAATGCATTGCTGACAGAGATACACAACTCTGTGTCCAGCGTGATGGTACAGAATGAGGAGGGCACCGTGTCATTGCAGGTCTTTTCAAACAACTTGGCCAACATCTTTAGAACAATCAGTAATCCAAGAGAGGCCATCAAGTTCCTTTTGAACAGACTGTCTCTTGGTGTGGACAAGACAGACACCACTGCTGACGAGAGCGGTGCGTCATCGTCATCAAGTGCACGTGCATGCAGCGGTGATATGTACGCAGATATCATTGTATCATCATTCGCCTCCAGTGTGCGATTGAGATATCAATTGGCGCGTTCGCTTGCATTACTCTTGGGCTTCATCTCCAGACTGCGCACCTACCTCCGCATCTCAATCCAGCAGCTCCAAGTCTATGAACAAGAACTCGTGCCCCTCTGCCACACCCTTCTCAAGTCCTACTTCACAGCCTACTGGTACACCAACCAGGTCTACTATCCATCGTCCACCAGTCTGTCATCACAGCATTCCCCTCCATCAGAGTGAGTATAACCTTTATTGATTGATCGATTGATTGAATGATCACTAACACACTCGTGCATACACAAACATACAGAGTGGACATGGGCAAGATGCACTTGAGCGACAGCAACTCACGCGATGGACATATTCCCAAGACTTCGATCATGCACAACTTGATAATGACTAATGAGAAGCAGTTTGTTGGCGGTAATCACCTCACTTTCTTTGATAGGATCGATCGCCAGCTTCGCCAACTCTACGAGCTCATTGCCCCAGAGGGCAGTGTGTTCCCCATGGCCACCTATCTCGCCGAGAGAGGCCAGTACAAGCAGTTGTCAATCATCCTCACCATGGTGAAGGAGAACCCTTCGTCGAGCATGGCAGCCTTTTACTACTTGATGGGCATGTGCTTCTCACACTTTGGCAAGTACAAGGAGGCCAGTGAGTACTTGGTCAAGTCGTCAGAGTTCATTGCCAATGGTAACGTGGACGTTGACATCCTCAGCATCGTGGATCTGCCCGACGAGGAGTTGATCCCATCCATCTTTTTCGATCGCTCACAAGCCGATGAGGATGTTGCCAACAGGTATCTCGACGTCAAGCACCTCTCCAAGTACCTCCTCAAATGTTCCAAAATCTTTGAACTGCGCAATCAGTTTGAGTACGTCATCCACTACTCACTCCTCGCTGTCATGTGTCTGACAGACAGTCCAGAGGCCAAGAACAACCTTGAGATCAGATCAAAGATTGTATGTTACACTCATCCACTCACTCACATGCTCGCTCACTCACTCATTCACTCACTCAATCAATCAATCAATTTAGTCATCACTCTACGCCACGATATTCAAGTACTCTTTGAAGATATCACAGTATGAGGTGGCACACTTTGCTATTGTGGCCAATCCTGACCAGGAGGGCGCATCAGATTGTCTCAATAGACTGGTGGTCTCACTGTGCGAGAATAACAAGGTGGCCTTACTTTGCTCCCTTCCATTCACAGGCGTCTACCATGATGTCGAGGAGCTGTTGCTCCTAAAGGCCAAGAGCCAAGACCTCACCCTGGCACCAGACTACTACTCAATACTCTACACATTGCACATGAGCAGGAACAATTATCGACGTGCGGCCATCGTCATCTATGAGAAGGCACAGAGAGTGTTGATCGAGTCGCATCCAAGCATTAGAAAGGGCAGCTTTGACATTGAGACCCTGTTCAAGGTCAAGATGGACTACTTGGCATTGGCCATCAATGCCCTCAGCCTTCTCCCAGACGACAAGAACCAGTGGATCCCTGTCGATGTCTCCAACTTTACCGAGAGACGATCAAAGAGAAAGCTTGGCAGTCTCTCTTCACCTCAACAGAAACAGTCCAGCAGCAGCGCACTGACCGACTCATCGTCGTCCCCACCCATTGGCTCATCCTCAATATCTGGACCAATGGAGCTCTCATTGAATGACAGCCAGCTGCTGATGAGCAGCGAGAGCAACACTGCGATCAAGATTGTCTGGCTCACCGACCTCAGGAAGGAGTACATCTTCTACCAATCGTGCCACATTCTTCGCCGATTCGACTCATCCATTAGCGACCATCTCTCTCCCAAACAACTGCTGGTCGAGCTACTCAAGCATGGACTCATCGAGACCGCATTCTCACTGGCCCTCATCAATGACATTGACCTTGGCATCATCTTCCAGGCGTTCGCCATCAAGTGCGTCGAGTTCCAGCTCAACCCCTCGGTCAATCCATTCGCCAATCAATGTTCGTTGGAGACCACACAGTTCCAGTTCTTCAATGACAATGTTAGGATTGCTTGGAAGCTCCTCGAGAACTATCTACAACAATATGACACGAACGAGAACAAGGAGTGTGTCACTCCATCGCAACTCCACAAGACCTTCTCCTCTGGCAGTGACAGCAACAATGCCAACACGGTCAAGATGTACGGTGTGATTGTGAAAGAGAGCATCAAGTCATTGCCTGATGGCGGCACGATGTTCAGAGTGTCGGACACCAATCAGTTCTTCTTTGACGTGATATACAACAAGAGGATGCCACCATTCACCAAGGAGGGCTATCCAGTCATTGTTGAGGGTGCCATGCAGGAGGATGGCACAGTGTTCAAGGCCATCAGAGTGCTCTGCAAGAATGGTCAGTCAAGATATCACGAGCTTGTCGTCGAGACCATCCTATCCTTTGCCGATAACAATGAACGAGTGGACATTCCCAACTGGCTACGTCAATGGTTCAAGAACGGTCGTGAGGAGTACCTATTCAAGCTCTACTTTAGATATGGAAGGATTGAAGAAGCTGTACAAATACTTCTGGACATGCTAGTGGCTACCAATGTAAGTGATCACTCACTCAATCAATCAATCATAGTGACAATGATCAACTAACAATCTCAAACATATTTATAGAATGATGTTGAACAGAAGCAATCAATGATGTCTGTCAATCTACCTTACAACACTATTGATCAGTTCTTGATGGAGATGGACAAGATACTAGCGAGTGGCGTTCTCGAGGAGAAGGCCAAGCAAAAGTTGGCCAACTACAACCGACAGATAAGATCACATCTTGACAAGTACTTCCAGAGAATAAAGTAAAGGCCTGGATCAACATCCATCATTCAGCTTATTATATAATCTAGACTGTGTGTATTCTCTTGAACTTTAGCTTGGAGGGATCGTATCGCTTGCCAGTTCGTCGTTGACGATCGTCTTCGTACTCGGTGTAGTTTCCGTCAAAGACTACGACGTTGCCTTCTGATTCGAATGAGATGATATGTGTACACAGACGATCGAGGAAGTAACGGTCGTGACTAATGATCACTGCGCAGCCAGGGAAGTCCTCAAGAGCATTCTCCAAGTTTCTCAGCACGTCGACGTCCAGATCGTTGGTAGGCTCGTCCAGCAACAGCACATTACATCCACGCTTGATCATTTTTGCCAAATGTACTCTGTTTCGCTCACCTCCACTCAGTGAACCAATGTATTTGTCCTGCTCGGGACCCTTGAAGTTGAAGTGACTGAGATATTCGCGAACGTGAACCTGATAGGTACCCATGTTGATAAAGTCCACGCCACCGCTGACCTCGTCCACGATAGTCTTGTCGTCGTTCAATGATGCACGTGATTGAGAGACGTGACCCATGCGCACTGTCTCACCAAGTCTGATCGATCCCTCGTCGGGTTCCAAATCACCAGTGATCATTCTGAAGAGTGTGGACTTGCCCGAACCATTTGGTCCGATGATGCCCACGATGGAGCCAGGTGGGATACTGAAGTTGAGGTTGTCAAACAGCAGCCTGCCGTCAAACTCCTTCTTGAGATTCTTGGCTTCGATCACAATGCCACCAAGACGTGGACAGGGCGGGATGGCAATCTTGCCAGCCTCCCTGAATCGCTCGGGTGCCGCCTCTACCAACTCGTTGTACTTTGTAATCCTAGACTTGCTCTTCTTGGTCTGAGCCTTGGCACCGCCAGACAGGTACTCCAACTCACGTTTGATTGCCTTCTTGCGACCCTCCTCCTTCTTGGCCTCCATTGAGAGACGCGATTCCTTTTGTCTCAGCCAGCCACTGTAGTTGCCCTTGAATGGGATGAGGCTGCCACGATCGACCTCGAGGATCCAGTTGGCCACATTGTCCAAGAAGTAGCGGTCGTGAGTAATTGCCACGACAGTGCCCTTGTACTCCTTGAGGAAGCGCTCGAGCCATGCAACCGACTCGGCATCCAAATGATTGGTTGGCTCGTCCAGCAATAGGATGTCTGGGTTTGTGATAAGTAGACGGGCGAGGGCCACACGACGTCGCTCACCACCGCTCAGATTGACGACTGATGCGTCACCTGGTGGACACCTAAGGGCATCGATTGAAATGGCGATCTTTCGCTTCAAGTCCCACAGCTTCTCCTTGTCGATGCGATCGCCCAGCTTCTTCTGCTCGGCTGTCAAGGCCTTGTGCTCCTTGCTGCCGGGTGTGAGTGATGCCAATTCTTCTGTGATCTCATCGTGACGATCGAGGATCTCCTTCTCCTCGGTCAAGCTGTCAAAGATGTTCTCCTCGACCGTCAAGTCGGGGTCGAGTTCAGGCTCCTGATGCAGGTAGCCGACTGTGATGCCCTTTGATAGCAATACCTCGCCCTCCATCTCTGTATCCTCGAATGCCAAAATCTTCATCAACGTTGACTTTCCCGAGCCATTTGCGCCGAGCAGACCAATCTTTGAGTTTGAAAGGAATGACAATGATGTATTCTTTAGCAACACACGACCATCATCCAACTTCTTCATCACATCTACCAATGACATGACCACCTTCTCTTGAACAGGTGGTGCCTTCTCTATTGAATATGTTATCGTATGCATGAGAACAAGTCATATTCATCTTCATCTTAATCTTTGTTTGAATGACACCTACTCGAGTAATGTCTGGTCGTTTGGACAACAGAGGATGTTGATGTAGTTTGATCATTGATGAACAGTCTTGACATTGACAAGTCTGTTACACGATTGATTATGTTTGATGATCTGTTGTTGTTGATAGCATTTGAGTAGTGTCTTGACAACTGATTGATTCCAACAACAACTGGTGATGATGCTGCATTAGTTGTGGTAGTGTTACAAAGACGAGATGTAGTAGTTGTTGTCAATGATGAAGTTGACCATCTCTGTATAAGTCCATGACATCTCATATACATCTTGTTTATCTAGATGTTGTGTGTGATGTTGATATATATATCTATGTATTCAAGATAACAAGTATTTGATTGATTGAAATGAGCCCTGGGGGTCATCGTCTTCTTCGTCTTTGTCGGTTTTGGGCTTCACCACTAACACCCCAAGTAGTTTGTGCTACTTGCGTGAACATTCAAACATTGATGTAATAATCGATCCGATTAGTCAATCAATCAAACTCAATCATACTTTTAGATCTCAAGGCAATCATGGTTGTTCTTACCAAAGTTGGAGATAGCATGTTGCAAAGACAATCTTACAATGAGGAGTCAAAACAACCCACCTTGGCAGTAGCAACGTTAAGGAAACACACATCAACAGAGAAGAGAGAGTCATTCTTTCTCCCAGTTATTCACCAATTCACCTCAGATCACACCCTTACTCTCACTCACCAGTCTCTCACTCGATCCCAACAAACAAAGACGAATTCTATTTTCAAAACAAGAAACAACAGAGGTGCAGTTCAAAAGTTGGAACAAGTTTCTTGGTTTACTGGGTTGGGTGAGTCTAGTTTCTCTGTGTCTTCTTGTCCGGCGAAGATTGACACGCTCACGCACCCCAATATCATTCCAACCTATATCCTCCTCCTCTTGGCAACACTCACACACTCCTGCGATCATGTCACAAATCATTCAATTTCTTCCTGGCAAAGCGTCCTTCCTCAAGTGATTACGCTCTATACCTCAAGAATGTCCGTCGCCGAGACCAGTTGTTGTTGTTGTTGTTGTTGTTGTTGTCCCTCTCTCACTCTCCCCTCCATTCACTAATAGTAGTTAGTAGTTAGTAGTAGTTAGTACATGTCCAACCATTCAATCAATCAATCAATCAAATTCAAACATATAATATATTACAACAAGCAACACAATGTTCCCATTCGGTCCACATTATGATCAACATCAATTGTAAGTTCATTGACTATGTATGACCTCACTTATTCACATCACTAACTCATTATGTTTATGAATATATGTAGGAAGGTACAGCTAAAGTTGGCTGTTAGTCGTATACAGATTGTGAAGAATAAGAAGGCAACTCTTGTAAGAGATGAGAGAAAACATATTGCAGAGTTGTTGAGGAATAGAAGTGAGGAGAATGCTCGTCTCCGTGTAGAAATGGTCATCAAAGATGAGTCCTCCATCGAGTGCTTCAACATCATTGAAGTACTATGTGAGTTAATGTTTGCCAGAATATTACTCATTGATCTACAAACGTATGTTCATTCATTATTCATTCATTCAATGATTGATCGACACTAACATGTAACCCCCACCCACATCATCATGATGGAACCATTCCACCATCCATCCACTAACTATAACTATAGTGAGATGCCAACAGAGTTAAAGGGATCTATATACTCATTGGTGTATGCATCACAACGTATTCAGATGCCAGAGTTGGCTTTGATAAAGAAACAATTGATGGGAAAATATGGAAGACAATTGGAGTATGATGTAAATAGTCAACATGGTCAATGCTTTGTCAATCCAAAGATCATCCAACAGTTGTCCAGCTACATACCAGAGCCCCTACTCATGCTGCACTACCTGAACGACATTGCAATGGAATATAATGTCGATTGCTCATGGCAGTCATCCAACACTGAACAACTGTTAAAACAACTTCAAGTTGCACAACAACAGCATCTGATGGTGCCAGCCGGCTGGACCAATCCAGGTCTGCCTCGTGGCTGCATGTTTGGTCATCACGCATCACATACCAACCCTCAATATCCAACTCCACCTGCAATCAAACATTCATCAACTTCCCAATAATAATAATATTAATTTAGATTAATCATTTGATTGATCATATGTATATATAATATATAATAGTAATAACGCAACAAATATCCAACTTAGATTCAATCATATCAATCAGTTTGGAATATCATCTTTTTACCAACTCTCGCCACCAATCAACAATACACTTGGACACAAGCATCCCATCTTGATGATGATATTTTGGCATGACATCCAGTATGACTTGGTGTATTAATAATAAATGATCTTTTTTTTTGAATCAATCAATCATAAACTATATATATATATATTATTATTGTTGTGGTATTACAATTTGAAGAGGACATCTTGGACAACATCGAAGAAATGATCTGAAGAGGAATGGTCGAGGTAGATGGTTGCCTCTTCCCCTTCGAGGAATGATCATGATTGATACTCTGGTGAGCTTGCTGAATATTGGTTGGTTAAGGTGATCCAACAATAGTGCCAGAGGGTGGTTATCTATGTTGGATGTTCCACAAATATCTTGGATTACTATCTCTTGAAGATTAGTAATTCGTAACTCGATGGTATCAAGTATGTTGGATACACCTGGCATCACATGGATTGCATTATTGAAGTTTGGAAGTATCCAAGTTAGTGATGTCAAGTGTTGGACGGCACTGTCGTAGTATGCTTGGATATCTTGGATATAATATTGATTGAGAGTTTTTCCTCTTTTATATGAATCACGTTTCAGAGTGATCTCTCTAACTTGATTGGCCTTGGATAAATATTCTATTAATAGTTCTGATGGATATACCATTGAAGTGAGATGTTGGAGTCTGTCTGAGGTCATATAGATAAACAGTTCATAGTTATCACTGTCGGAAGTGATCCAACTTTCGATAAAGTGTGTATGTTCTATATCTGGATCCCATTTGAAGTTGAACTTGGTAGAGGTGTTAGAGAGATGCTCGAGTATTCTTTGATCTGGTCCAAAAGGTGATGAGCATAGTATGTCTATTGAATGAATTGATGTTGATGATGTAGATGAAGTTGAGGATGATGATTGTGATTGAATGATATTATAATGTTGGAATATATGATTGAATGTTTGTTGATAGATATAACAATAATATGGTTCGTTGTTATCTTCTTCTTGGTCAGTATGTATATTGTCACGATCGAGTCCCACTTCCACTCGATTAACCTTTGAAATAACGTTAGTCTCTATGAACTTGATGTGTCTGACATTTGGTGCGTTGATTACATCAAACTCGAGCTTGTCTCCAACGTAGAACTCAACTACTAGTGACTCCAAACGATTGAGACAGAGCTGGTAATGTTCTGATGGGATGTGATCAAGGTCAGATGCATTGAGATGGAGTGGTGGAGTACGGAACAGACAGTACTTGGAGCCCATTTGATGAATCTTTGACCTTATTGATAGTGATGGAATGATAGTGTTGCACAGCGTTGCGGATACTGCACGATGGAATTGATTGGAAACAGTTGACAACTCAACCAACCATTTGGAGTCCGAATCAACGAGATATCCAATTATTTGATTGATCAACAGTGTTGGAATGTTAGTATTTGATGTATTGCCTCCATGTCCTTCCACCCGTCGAGATTTGTTTGAGTATGGATATGTCGTTGCCAAAGAATTGATCTTGAATTGTTTGTAAAGTTGTTGATGATGATCAAATTCTGAATGATGTCGGATGTCTTCAAGTAGCATGGTCTTTGACATATGTTCGGCTCGAAGGTGAGGAGTGAACAATTTGCTGCTGTGTCGATATTTTAGCAAGTGGAATCGTGCTGCCACATATGAGCAGTCCTTGACAATCTCATTATAGAATATTTCTGATATTAGAAATATAGGTCTATCTCTTCCACCTGAATGTGAGAGCTTGACGTCAATGTATGTGATCCATGCTTGGCAGGGGTCTGGACATGAGTTGACGAATTGACCAAGTTGATGATTATCATAATGACGTTGAATAATACTTGTGATCAATGGTCCATCCAACATTGAGTGACGAGCCATTGCTATGACAATTGGTACTGGGGCAAAGTAGAGATCCACTCGTATGCGATGTGATTGAATCAACTTCTCAAGTGTCTGTCGATATTTTTCAATGAATTGATCCTCTTCATTCTGTGTTCCAAATAAGGACTCGGGTAACATCAATATATTACAGATGGCAAAGTCCAGGTGTCTCTCGATTTCATAGCCATCCAAGATATCTTGATATCCATTGAATTTGCCATTGTCATTAGCACCAATACTTCTGATGAGGTCAATGGTGAGGAGCAATACCAGACAATCATCGGCAATGAGTGGATGAGATGAATATGCTTTGATTCTCTTTAACCTTTTCAATATTGGTTTGAAAATGTCCATAAAGTGACCATTGTTGATGTTGGCTTCCTTTCCAAAACATTTGAATATGCTACGCACCAAAGAAATGCTCTTGGAATTTGTCAACTCATTGAGTATGCTAGTCTCAAATCTCTTGTAATGCTAACGAGTGATTGATTGATTGATTGGAATGATTCCACAACATTAATGAGTAAGTGAGTGATTGAGTGAGTGAGTTCAGTTCAGAGAATGAACTAATGAACGACTTACTGGTAGGAATGATGCTCCAAAGTGAGTGATGATGATGCTCTTGTTGTTGGCATTGAGTTTATCAAAGAATTGAAGAAAGGTGTCGATTGGTTTGATGAATGATTGTACTTCAATGAACACTTGATCGAATCTATCTCTTCTATCTTTCTCCTTATTCAACATATCGATCAATGCTTGAATGTTTGCATCTGATATATCTCCATCATCGATCAAAATGATGGTCAATACTAAGGACAAGTTGTGGGACAACTTCATTATGGTCAAGTCACAATGGTTGAATGATGTACAAATGAACCTGTGATTGAGTGAGTGAGTGAGTGAGTGATTGATTGATAGATTGATTGATTGATTTTAGACATACTTTAACACATCCTGTTTATGATTGATCAACAATGATGAAGCGGACTTGTTTGGCAATGTGAAGAGGTAGTTGAACTTTTGTTCGAGATGATTGGAGACATAGCCCCGACTGAGTGGCGAAAGGAACCATTGATTGAGCTCGCTCTCAACTCGTTCTGCACCAAACACTTCTTTGATAATCTCGTAGAGATTCGGTCGTTCAAAGTTGAGTCGAAGAAGTTTGAGGTACTGCAACAACAAGTTATGTTGTTTATCGGGTTGATCAACTAGACTGGTTACCAATGGAGCCAGGAATGATCTATCCAACATGAATGGACTCAGATCAAATCTTTCATATTTCAAACTAAGATGTGCCAGTGCCACCTCGTAGTCACCAATCTTGAGGTCACCTGAGCCTGGACCTTGGTAACAAATGTGATTACGTATTCGATCAGGGGTTTGACCAATGATCAAACTGGTCATTATTATATCTTTATACTTGGCAGGTAACCTATCCAAAGTGTTTAGCTATAATATTGATTGATTGATTGAATGAGTGGTGTTAACTAACTTTTGTTGCAATTTTCTAGTTGATAATATTTACCTTGGTCAAAGATGGAAATGAGTTAATTATTTGAATATAATTAAAATTATTCGATGTATTGTGTCCAAGACAAACAAGTGCTTGCTCAAGCAAATCCAGTTGATCTTTGGTAAAGAATACATCTGCACCATTATCATTACTACTTGCAAATTGTTCAATATACTCGATTGATTCTTTAAAATTGTTTAATAGAGACATTATCTTTATCTTTATCATATATCTAATATAATAATATTAATGATTTGGAATTGGATATGTCGTGTTTTTGTCCTCGTTTCTCATTTCCCTGAAGAGTGATGCATGAACCAAGACATAGTTGAGGCATGAAACCCATAAACAAACAATTTTCGATTTTAATTTGATGTGGCACCTATCACATTGAGATAAAGATGGTCATCATCAAATCAATCAACCAACATTCATTCATTAATGCAAGTAGTGTAAAGATAAGATAATATAATATAATAATAAGAAGAAATGCAACAACATAAGATGAGATATTATGAACTGTACAGGAAGTCAACAATTGGTGAAGCACTGACAGATACACTAGATGATATGGCCAACAACAACTATATCAGTCAACAATTATATGATAAAGTTGTTCTACAGTTTGATAAAGTAACTATATGATTGAGTAGTTCATATGTTACCTATGATCTTGTACTCACTATAATCTCAATCAGTCAATCAACGAGGCACTGGCCAACACAGTTAGGAACAAAGCAACGTTCAAGGGTGACTTACACACATATAGGTTCTGCGATAGCGTTTGGACATTCATTCTGGAGAATGCAGAGTTTAAGACTGATAATGAAGTGATCAAGGTGGACAATGTCAAGATCGTAGCTTGTGATGCAAACCTCTCAAATGAGAAGGAGAAGCAATGATCATCATCAAACACCTTGTTCATTCAATCAATCAATCAATCAATCAACTTAACTTTAATGCATGTACGCTCGCTCCTTCAAGACGATGACAACGACGACGACGACGACGATGACACACAATCGACAATATGCTCGATCAGATCTACTGCAGCAACCTATTACCCACTACTCCCCGACCTCCAACTTTACCTCCACGGCAACGCCATGGGACTTAGATAGACACCAAGATGAATAAATAGAATGTATATATTAGCAACTATATAAGCAGGCCGGCCAGATGATCACTAACAACGACAGCATCTAGCAAACGACTATAATCATAAGAGACCGATACGGTATACCTTGTATAGAGAATCCATGGTCTTGTAGTCCGTTTGGTTCGTTGGTAGTGTGGTAATCAATGTGATGTGATTTATCTCTTGTTGGCGATGCTACAGTCTAGAATAAGACATGATGTTGGCACGTGTATTTGAGTAGTATCACACATATACCCTCAAAGGGGAATACATCCACGTCTATATTAACCAACTCCTCTTGCGCTACTACTCCTCCGCTTTGACGGAGTGTATTTATAATTATATCATGGTTGGTATTATAGACTGAGACAGTTGCGTTATCATGTCGATCGTTGGTCCAATAATAGAGACCACCCGAATAACAGTGGGAGTCTTCGAAAGATGGATGGACCCAGGTCCCGAACGTTGGTAACACCCACCTCGTCCCACACGCAAAAACAATCCAGAATGTAGACGGCAAACACATTGGAAGTGGACCTAAACTAAATTAATTCGATTGTCTGCAAAGGTATAGTGGCCTTTGAATGAATCTAGGCCCCCCACAATCTTGATGATGGATAACATTGTTATGATATCAAGATCCTCATAGTATTATTAATAATAATCGCGAGTTGTTAATGTTGATGTTGATGTCTTATGTGTGTATGGAGTGAATGATGAGAATGGTGAGTTACTCGTTTATGTGTCCTTTCTGGTTCAGAGGAGCACAGGTTGACCACTTTGAATGGGTATATCACAGACACGAGTGTCTATTATTAATCCTTTAGACTTGGACGCACCCAGAATCAACTGATTCCACTACACCTTCCATCTGATTTGAGAACGGCTAATTCATTCAAATCAAATTCCAGACGTTATTATTACTTGAACTCATACAATTATTCAATCAATCTATCAATAACTTATACATCAGAAAGACAGATAAATAGTATATATTTATAAGATGTTAGATAGACAACGTGGAACATGGATGTTTTTTGCTGAGGGATTGGCTTATATTCCAACTTTAATAATTGTATTATATCATGTTTATATAGAAGTATTTAAAAAGAATTTAAATGTATCAATCAAACATATGTACCTCAAATCAATCCCCTTCCTAGTATTCTTTGTAATGACATGGGCATGTATAGGTAAGTCCAACATCCACCCTCACTAATTCACTCAATCAAACAAATATTAATAATCTAATTTCCAAAATATAGCCAGGATATGCTGTGGATTCACAGCATTATATTATGACTCTGATGCTACACATAGAGATAGAGTCACAATGGGATTCTATTCATGGGCAATCCAATTCATGTGTATTGAATATTACTTTATTGGACTTCTTTGGATCAAGTTGGTGTTGGTCTTTCAATCAAAGAGTGGAAATGTTGAAATGGGTCGCGCCAAGTTAATCGATTGGATAGTCTACGTAGCCATTATCATTTCATTCATATTCTATACTGCATTTGTTATTGCTGAAGGTATAATAGGTATATCACATGACAATAGAATAAGATGGGATCATACATGGAGAGGATTCTTCCTGACAGTGGTCGCATTGATCGTCTCAGTCTTGTTCCTGTTTGGATCAAAGTTGCTGTATAGGCTGTCAAAGTCCAACAATGGTCTTGACGAATTACTCAAGAGCAAGATCAAAGCAATCATGTTCACAGTGGGCTTCATTGGATCATCAGCATGGGTACTCAATGTTTGCTACATGAAGCTTGGAATCGAGAAGCCTCCCCAGGACTGGATCAATCTAGGTATCTTCTTCTTGGAGATGATCAATATGTATAGTGTTATTGGTACATTGGGTCGAAGTCAGACTGCCACTCTTATACGTCTAAAGTTGGGTCTGCCCGAGATGATTGACACTGACTCATCAGGAAGCAACAACCCATCACAAAAGTCCAATGGCGTAGAGTCATCCAAGCTCAAGTCCTTGGAAATGTCCCAAATGTCACAGACCACCTCTCAATCAATCGAAGTATATGGATCCAGTGTAGAGAATGAAGATGTCAATGCTCATCACTCCTCGGTCTGATATAAAATAAACGACTGGACGACGACTATATTTAATGTACAATGAAGGGGTTAGTAGTCTACAGGTTCTGATTGAGCAATGGCGTGTCAACTACTCCAAACTCAGACTCCCATTCCTTGAGGTAGCGACCACCTCTACGATCATTCTTGTCGTCATATCTCTGCTTGATCTTGTTAATGACAAAGGTGACCAGGCAACGGATGAGCTCACCAATGACAAAGAGACCCAACACCCACAGCACTGTGGAGATGATTGGATCCTTCTGCACGACGACTGACTGTGGGCCACAGTTCTCTCCATTGACAAAGCTGTACATTCCTCTGTTCATGTAGTAGAATGAATGGAAGAATGCTAAATTGATGTTGATGTTGTTAGCATTTGATTAAATGATCGTGGATGATTGAATGATGTATACATACCTCCCATTTGAATCCATGGATAGAGACGAAGCCACTTGGGGTTGGTGCCACCGTATGAGTATGGATCGTCGCCATGTCCAACGACGTCGTAGATGAATGAGGTGGGCTGTGACTTGATGGCGTTCCAGAGCTGGTCGGTGGTGAAGTAGTCGGCACTGATTGATGCGTTGGGATTGTAATTGACGCCTGGTATGTTGAGCACAGTCCAGCCAGTGGCACCCAAACCACCGCTATGATAGTCGTTGGCCGTCACCACACGGATGTTCTGACTGCGAGCATAGACCAGCGTCTGGAAGTCAAAGTAGTGGCCGTTGGCCACGTCGAAGAAGTCCACGCCCCAAGCAGCGAAATCTTGGATTGAAGGTGTGTCCATGTTGCTCCAGTAGTCCCATGGACGATGGTTCATAATGACCAGACCGCCCAACTCATGAGTCCTATTGATAGCCTGTTGAATCTCCAAGTCTGTCGGGTTCTTGATTGGTGTTACTGACTCATTGATTCCAATAAAGTTGAGATGTACCCTAATGTATACATTGTTAGTTGGTTGCCATCGTGAATAGATTGAACATACTTACCTGCAATTGGTCCACTCCATGCCCGTGATAACCTTGATCTTATCGTTGTACTTGGCAATAGCAATTTGCTGAGCGACGATTGAACCTTGAATGTTGTTGTGATCGGTGACTATCATGGCGTTGTATCCATTGTCAATGTGCCATTGTATGTTTTGCTCGGGCGATAGTGAGCCATCGCTGTAGGTCGTGTGGCAATGCGGGTCGAGCAACACGTTGTACGTGAAGTTGGAGTCGTACGTTGCCATTGGACGCGGGTCGAACGACCAGTTCAGCACGACATTGACGGCGGTGTACTGGAACGGTGGTGAGTTGTACACTATCACACTGGTCACTGCAACCAATGCAATTATACCAGTTGTAATCAACAATCTAATGCCCGATGGTAATATAGCACAGCAAACACATCTCGATCTACTCTTTACTTTATCCCAATCAACTTGTACCATTATGTATTAATATATATTTGTTTGTATCTGTATATATGTTTTTGTACAAGTACTTCAATTAATCTTTTTAATGAACTAATTAGTTTGAACAAGTTGAAGTTGGACCAATCTCAACTTCCTTTTGACACACACGAAGTCGATTGAAAGATCCAAATTGGACATGGGTGGGAGTGGGGTTGGCCCAACCTGGGTTGTCGTCTTCAAGGCTGGGCTCATCTCGTCCACATCTGGATGACACAAGACATACCTTGACAACCAAGGCTACACCAACAAACTATGATCGAGAATCAATCAATCAATACATTTTCATTAATTCGCGACTTCATTCATTCATTGTGCCTGATGAGCCAATGCCAAAGCCTCGGTCAGACGTACGAGAGCTTTGTCTTTGCCAAGTATCTCGATTGTGAGGGGCACTCCGCCACCGGATGGACTGCCATTGAGTAGGTATCGCAGTTGTGACATTAGTTGATTGGTCTTTGTTGTGCGCTCTTTGTCTGTTTGTGAGTCTGGATGAATGATTTGACAGGCACGTTGAAATGATTGATAGATGTTCTCGGCAGTGAAGTTATCTGATGAACCATCGATGCTGGACAACTCCTCCATGATCACTTTGACATTGTTAACTGAACGATCTCCATGCCACACCTTCTGTCGCATAGCTTTGGCTTGTTCTGTTGAGAAATCGGCAGACATGAAGAATGGTCGCAACAATGATACACAATCATCAATGACATGTATCCTTTCCTTTACACAATGTATCGCTCGTTTCAGATATTGATCGTCTATAATGACATTGCCTTCAAGTGATTTGGACAACTTCTCTTTGATCTGTTTGGCCAATATAGGGTAAAGTCTTATCATCACTCAATAACATCCTAATATGATTGACATTAAGCCAATCCAGTCGATCCATATTGACAACACTTCCAGCTTTGTTAATGCCTTCCAGAGTGAACTATACATTCGATGAGAGTTGGATGAGTTAGTGTTTGATTGATGATCGCGCCTTGACCTCAGGTCCATCCATCTTACAGATTCAATCAACTCATCCAATGTGAAGACCTCCTTGGTTGTGTCTGATGGAGACCATCCGAGCAAAGCTACAAAGTTGACCAATGCTTGAGGGAGGTATCCTTTGTTCTAGATGTGATCCAGGCAAGTTGTGTCAGACTCCCACTAACTCAATCAATCATCGACCGCGCGTGCACGACTACATACAATATAAGAGTCAACGGAGACATCACCTTGACGCTTGGATAGCTTTGACTTGTCAGAGTTGAGAAGGAGAGGGACGTGAGCAAAGTGTGGAGGCTTCCAACCAAAGGCCTCGTAAAGGATGATGTGCTTGGGCGTGCTGTTTAGCCACTCCTCTCCTCGAATGACATGGGATATACGCATGAGATGATCGTCCACTACTGATGCCAGATGGTATGTTGGGAAGCCATCTGACTTCATCAAGATCTGATCGTCGATCTGTTGATTGAGGAACTGCACATTGCCCTTGACAATGTCTGTGAACTTGGTGTGAGCGCGCTCGTGAGGTATCCTCAGGCGCACTGTATGGCTGTCGCCACGCTGCAGACGACGCTCGACCTCCTCCCTTGTCAACTTCAAACAACTCCTGTCATACAACTGTACCGGACCCTTGTTCTTTGACAATGCTCGCTGTGCCTCCAATCTCTCTGCTGTGCAGAAGCAATGATATGCTGCGCCAGAGTCAAGCAACACCTTTGCATGTTCCTTGTATATATTTAGTCTCTCGGACTACACCATGTACATGTGAGTGAGTATGAGTGAGTGCAACTGCTGTGTACTTCGCGCGACTTACCTGAACGTATGATGGTGTGTCGGGTAGGGGACGCTTGGGTCCTTCGTCGTAGGGGATGCCAGCCCAGGCGAGACAATCGTCGAGGTTCTGGGCCGATCCTTCGACGAGACGAGTGCGATCAGTATCCTCGATACGTAGAATGAATGAACCATTGTGCTTCTTGGCAAAGAGATAGTTGAACAAGGCAGTCCTCAGACCACCCAAATGCATCAATCCTGTTGGACTAGGTGCGTATCTAACTCTAATAGATTCATTCTTATCTGTATGTTGACATCCAGGTCCATGCTCATGCTCATGCTCATGTTGATGAGCATTGCCAGCTGATGAACAATAAGATCTACTTGATGTAGTCACTACATTTCGATAAAGAGGTCGAACTGTGAACACCAATGATCTCGCTGATCCAAGATACATCGTTTGTTATATTATATGTATATGTATGTTATGTATATGTATATGTACTTGATGAAGGACGAACGAATGACGTGCGCGAAGTTCTCAGGGTAACCACCACGTGTTGCCGCGTCGAAAGAACTTCCTCGATTCGGGCGAAAGGTGAATGAACGTCGACCCATTGTGTCGCGATAATATAATAATAAAGGTTTATCAATTGATTAGGTCATCTTGTTGTAGGGTCGCTGGATGGACAGCTCTCCGCGAAGGTCGATGGTCATAAGTTGGCGAACTTGATCTTTGGGCACACCGAGCGAGAGCAACCAGCCAAGTTTGGTAGCGGCTGCTTCGACTGTCATGTCATGTCCACTGACCGCACCGGCGTCAAGTAGGGACTTGCCCGTCTCGTAGTGCTTGAGATTGACGGTGCCACGCGGACATTGGCTCGTGACCACCACGACGACGCCACGCTTCACAGCGTCCACTATGAGATTGAGGAATCGCTTCTTCTTGGCGGGCGCATTGCCCGAGCCGTATGATTGGATGATGAGACCCTCGAGTGGCGCACGCAGCAGGTTCTCGACGCAGTCGTCCGAGAAGCCCGGCACGAGATGCAGGACAAGGATGTTCTTGTTGACCTTCTCGTGCACGCGGAAGCGGCCCTTGGGCTGACTGAGTATTATGTCCGTGTTGACGTTGATCTCCATGCCAAGTGTGGCCAGGGGCGGACAGTTGGGCGACTCGAATGCCGCCAGACTCCACGAGTCCACCTTCTTTGAGCGATTGCCTCGCAGCAGCATGTTGTTAAAGAACACGCACACCTCGGGTATGTCCAGCTTGCCGGCAAACATGATGGCGGTGATCAGGTTGCGCTTGGCATCGTTGACCACGTCGCCAATTGGAATCTGACTGCCCGTCAGAATGACTGGCTTGCCCAAGTTCTCCAGCATGAATGACAGTGCACATGCGGTATAAGACATGGTGTCCGTACCATGTATAATAACGAATCCATCATAATCATAATAGTTCTTCTCAATGAGCTTTGTGATTCGTACCCATTCATCATGGTCCATGTCTGAGCTGTCGATGGGAGGGTCGAACTTGACATCAAGTTGTCAGTCAGTGAGTGCGACTCATTCATTCATTCAAATGATCAAACATACTTCATGAAGCTTGTAGGATGGCATCTCGGATGACTTCATCTCGGGAAGTAGTTTGAGTTGTTCTTCGATGTAGTTGGGCTCGGGTCTGAGTGTGCCGTGGATGGGATCGCGCTTCATTCCAATGGTGCCACCAGTGTATATGACAAAGACAGATGCACGTATAACCTTTGACATACTCGACAAGCTGTTGCGTAGTAGTGACACATTGTTCACGCTTACAGAGTGATCATATCCATTATTATTATCATAACTTCCATTCATTATATTATTACCACTACTACTATGAGTAGGACTACTATTACTACTATGTATTGTACTTGTTGTTGACGTCGTAGTTATATCTATTGTTCCAACTTGTAGTGTATCTGCTAAACCTGGTGTATCTGATGATGTTGATGTTGTCATTGTATATGTTATCTATATGTTATCTATATGTATATGTATGTATATGTATGTTATGTTTTGTTATAAGATTGAATGGAAGTTACTTGTGTCTCTCCCGACTAACTACACCATGGGATTGGCTCGGGAAGTTGAAACTTCAAACTTATTCAGGGAATTCGATGCAAACGACACTTTTGACAAAATTAGATATTTTAGGATTTAGTTCATCTCACTTGATCACATGTTTAACAATCATTCAATGTCTTTGATACATATAAACAATCAATCAATCAAAGAATACAGATAGATCTTATATCTTAGATCTTAGATATATCCACACACACACTCCCCCACCACACAACACAGAGACACTCAATCAATCAATCGAACAAGTCGACGACTAATGAACAATGGACAAGTTATCTGATTATCTGTTACAAACTATATTCAATCATTTGTTAAATAAGGATGGTTCTACAACTTTGTCGACAACGATAGAGGATAAAATATATTATGGTTATTATATGGATATGGATGATCATCTGATTGACAATGGATTGTTGGATGCAGCATGTTTAGCATGGACATCAAAGAAATTTATGAATATGTTGATCAATAGACGTATGCCAACTACATTGATGTTGTCAAGATCAACAAGATTACGAGTTGCAAGTGATCACGTGGTCCCAGACAATGACCCCGTCCCACTGGTCACTGAGATGGTGGTTGGCACTGGGCCGATCAAGACCATTCACTCACCTGGAGTACTGCCGCCATCACTCACAAGGTTGACACTGGATCAGAACTTTGAACATGTTATCATGCCAAGAATGATGCTACCGACGATCAGGGAGATGAAGTATGACACCAAGATGCCCCTGGTCAGATGGTCCATGCCTGATCAACTCCACACGTTAATACTTGGCAACACATTCAATCAACCAATCACTCAAAATGCCTTGCCACCAGCACTCAAGGTGCTTACATTTGGATCCTCATTCAGTCTCCCCTTGTTCCCTGGATGCTTCCCTGCCTCGCTCGAGACACTCACATTATCGCCGGCATTCAATCATCCGCTCAAGCCTGGACAGCTCCCGCCAGCACTCACCGAGCTTACCTACAACACTGATCTCCAGTTGGACATTGGCGTGCTGCCAAACACTCTGATCACACTCAACTATGGTCGCACATATGACCAGGACATCATTCCAGGCTCACTCCCCAACTCACTTCAGCGACTGACCTTTGGAATGATGTTCAGTCGCGCATTCACCCAGGGCGTGTTACCCAACTCACTCACGTCATTGACGACGTCGGTGAGGTACGACCGGCCCTTCGCCGACCTCTGTCTCCCGCCCGGACTGCGCTTCCTAACCGCGGGCGCGTCTGAGGATAGGTCTCGCGAGGCCAAGCCGATCAGGGCCAGTGACCTCCCGGTATCCCTCACCTCACTATGCTTGGCCAACACTTATCAGCATCCACTCACGCGTGACACATTCCCCGCGACCCTGCAGACATTGGAGATCGATCCATATGACGATCAGTACAAGAGTGATGTGTTCCCATCACAACTCACCAAGCTCACGTTCAGTCGCTTCACATCCAGCATACTGCAGCCGGGCATGCTGCCCACCTCTCTGACATGGCTGGTCTTTGGCATGCACTACAGTCGTCCAATCAGGGCTGGCGTGTTGCCACGCTCACTCACAAGACTGTCGCTGGGCTATGACTTCACGCCTCCCTCACGCGACGTTGTCCTCTCGAGCGGCATACGATGTCTGGACCTGTACCGCATGAGACAGATTCAATACGCGAGGATGTTGCTTCGTCCTGACGAAACGATCATCAACATCACGGCGAGGTACCGAGCGAGTGACATGATCACCACAGACTGTGACCTGCGATTCAAACAACTCAACATACCCATGCATTTGGACAACCCCGTGGCTGGCTACACTTGGAACAAGCTGGTGCAGGATTCGATGCACTATGTCAGTGTGATGACCAGGGTCATACTGGCCAGGACGTATCATGCCAGTGGCAACAGTGATGAATCATCTGTCCACGTTCGCATGATTGGTATGACCACGGCACTTTGTGTATTGGGTGCCACGCGTCCCAGACAAGGTCAGCTCATCAAGATCATCGACCTATCCGCTCTCAAGGATCACAGTGATATTACTTTATCATCGACTGGATTATCAGAAATGAATGATTGGATTGGTCAGTGATTGATTGATTGATTGTTTGGTATAGGTTAGACGTCGGCGAACCAGACTTTGTGATTCAGAATCAATCATCTCACCACCCTCCTGGTTACGCTACCTTCCATTTTTAGTCATTGACAATACCATGTTATGATCAATCCTTGGTTGTCAAGAATATGTGGAACAAAGCAAGCTCATTCAACTGGATTCTCCAAGTCCAATCAATCATTGATACTTTGTTTGGATCACTTATTCATGAATCAATCCAGCCGAAAATACAACCACCATAATATTATCATGATCACCACGACAACATCAACATCTTCAATCAATCATTCATTCATAGGAATAGACCCACCCATCGACCTCCCCCACCTATCAGCATCGCGTTTATGCATCATAATGATTCCTTGGACGGCAAGAATGGCATCACATGAATCATTCAATTTGATTTCACCACTACCACACCAAGACCCGTTTTTTATGGACGCGACGAATCAATTCGCAAACAAACGAATCCCCCACTAATACAATGTGTGTTTAGAAGCAAGAAAAAACAACCCCCTCCGCTTCCCACGCCATGCTGTAAAACAAATACGCGGCATGTGGGGGCGATGGCGGGACGTCGATTTCTCACTGGTGGTAGAAGGTGCCACTTCTATCGCTCAGTGGTGTTGTCATCTGAATGAATGAGTGAGTCAGTTCGGCCCCAATGTACGCATCTGGCAAGTGAGTGAAGTTTGAATACTACTAGCATGGTAGCCTGTCATTCATTCATTCATTCATTGAGTAAAGATAGGCTGGTAGGTCACTCCTGTGACTTCGAGACTTCACAAAGTCCCGCCTTACTGCCCCACACGCCACCCAATATTTGCATTGTTGTTTTTGGGTCATCGAGTCGCGGCGATGAAGGGCAATTTAGATGGATTGGATTATTGTTGGCATACTTCCGACAACGTTGTTGTCGTCCATTATATATCCAACATCTGTCACGCTATGTTGTTGACAAAAGAAACAAATAATAACATAGAGATAATTTATAATTTATAATAATAATTAAAGTTATAACATTCAATTATATCATATTCATACTTTCATTTATTTGATTGTATTTCACCATATTAAAAATATATTATTTATTTATAACTCACTCAATCAATCAACCAAACAATAACATCACATCAGGTCTTATTCACACTCCATCACCATCACCTTGGCCAATCACAATCCTGCAACAACAAATAAGGCCAATTGACTAGACAAGACCTAAAGTAACTCGACTATCATACACACAATATATAATCATTATTTTATTAATAATAACAAACACCTAGTCAGTCAGTCAGTCATTCAATCAGTCAGTGTGTTAATCACAATTAGGAACCGACATCCTCATCACCACTGCCACCACACACAACCTCACATCAACACCAATCCATCCATCGCCAACACAACCACTACCACCATCACCACTACCACCACACTCGATCACTGCCATCGCACTTTACAATTGTGTGATTGCATTTGCCCGGACTTGGTTACCATCCATCGATCACCATCCACAGCATTCATTCATTCATTCATTCGATAAGAATAGTAATACTATACTTGATTTGAATAATTGATTGTAACTTGAGTGATATTGACTCTGTCTGCTACATCTCAATTTGATTGATTAAGTTCATTCCAATCCTGACTGCCTGCCGATATCCATCATCCATCATCCATCATCCAAAGCTACTGCCTGCGTGTCAACAATCCACTGTCCACACTGCGCGCATCACTCAACAATTGAGTTGTGATGAAATTCCACAATAGAATGGCAACGGTCCAGCAACTTCAACAACAACAGCAACAGCCCACTACTACAACATCAACTACATCAAACGATCAATCATCTATACAACCGACATCACTTCAACAACAACAATATGTTCAATATCATCCATTACAACAGAACATCAACATCAACAACTTAAATCATTCTTCCGATAATCTCCTCAGTCGATCATCAGACTCGATCAATATTAAACTAAGCAATAGCAGCATTGGCAACAGCAACGAACATTACTCCAAGACTTCAAAGACACCGCGACTATCGACCAGCAGCCAACAGTTGCCATCACACGACGACATTGACTTTGACTGCATCAAGCTGCAGCTGGAGCGCAAGCGCGTCTGTTTGGAGAAGAAGCTGAGCATGTCGGCCAAGACCGTCGCCTGCTACGTCAACAACATCATGTCATCATTCTATAGTCTGCGCCAGTGGCCGCTGATACGCCAGACTCTTGTCGTGTTCCAGGTGTGCCTGCTGTGCTACCTGCTGTCCGGCGCCATCATCAAGTTCCAGATGCTGGACAACAAGTCCACGCTGGTCGATTTTTCAAACAACGAGTGCGCCAAAGGCGCAGCCAACGACGCATGTCTCACCAATCCCACGCAGCAATTCGATCGCGTACTCTTCTTCTACAACGACGGCCTGGCGCGCGACCTGGTCGATGACCTGCTGTCCACATTCAGCGACCACGCCAACACATTCAGGATCCAGAACGAGGGCTTCCCCGCGTCTTACGCCGTGTTCACGTCGTACATGACCGGAGGTCCGCCCACCAACTTCATGGGCGCGCCAATCATGGAGGACAACCTGTTGTACCAACTCACCAACTCGGGCAAGCAGATGAAGTACGTCGGCACGAGAATGCCTGCCTACGACGTCCTGGAGCAGGGCAACTACTTTGCCAGCGGCGTGACGCTTGAGTCGACGACCGAGTCGTCCAAGCTGTACCAGACGCTGTTCCAGTGCGAGCTCAACGACACCAAGCTGTGCGCCAACCAGTATCTGAATAGCGAGGCGACGGGACGCAATACCAGCATCTTCTTCTCGGGCGACATTGTTGACGAGCGCAATCACATGACTGGCGACAAGTACGACCCGATCACTCTGCAGATCATCAAGACTTGGATCGAGGACATGGGTCACATCAAACAATGGATCGACGATCATCCCGAGTACTTGCTGCTGGTCTTTAGTGACCATGGTGGCAAGCTCAAGTCCGAGACTGCGGCCCATGGCCGCAACAATGATGGCAACGAAGCCTTCATCATGACCTATAACCCACGCATCCAGCCTCTACCAGCTGGAAAGCAAGATATATTTATTGACCAAGGTATGTCCCATATTTGGAAGTTTGATCAAACCGACAGATTACTAATATACTCCTCTCCAGTCGACATTTGTAGCACAATATCACAATACTTTACAGCTGGAGGAGTGTCACTGCCAGCGATTAACATTGGCATGGTGAAGCCAACGACTTCGGACCCCCGCGAGGTCTACAAGCTGCTCAAGTTGAACGCCGACCAGTTCAACAGACTGGGCAATCGTTGGAGATACAGAATGAACCAAGGCGACTACAATCGCGCCATCCAACTTGGTGCCAACGCAGACGCCAGCGATGACGACCTTCAAGAGGGCATCAGACTGTTCACCACATACATCAACGGCCTCAAGGTGCCCTTCCTCAACCTGAAGCGATTCCCCATGTTTGAGGTGGTCTTCTTCCCGATCGCCATTGGCATTCTGATCATGGCGCTCATGAAAAAGCAGTATGGCACCTGGAATCACTTCTACGACGAGGTCAAGAACAACTTTGCCTTGGTCATCCTGCCATACATCGTCATCTTTGGTCTCACTGCTTTGTTCTCTGGATTCTGGGTGCTCTACTGGCACGACGACAACGAGTCCATTCACGTCTATGTCGCCAGCTTGCTGTGCGCCCTGGTGATGTACTACTCGCCCAATGCCTCTGTTAACATCAAACGTGTTGCTGGCGCCAAGACCCCGGGTCCAATCACAATGGACACCTTCCCAGCCTTTGTAGAGACCGAGCCCAATGTAAACATCACCAATGGACAGGACACCCCGCCCATGGGCGGTGAGCGCGAGCAATTGTTGCGCAGTGTCGAGCTCAAGGAGAAGGTATTGGGAGGATCCAAGTCATCACTTCTGCGATCAACAGGTTCATTCGTCCTTGCGCCAGACATCAGTCTCGATCATCCAGCATCAGTATCACTCTCAGTTCGCTCTCTCTCCGACTCTGACGAACTCGTCCAGAAGAACACCAACCTTGCCTATGAGTACAAGCCAGCCGGTCAATGGTTGATCAAGTACGCCTTCTTCTCATTCTCCATGGCTGTCTGCCAGTACCTCCTCACAGTCCCCTTGGAAGAGCTCCTTTTAGTTGTAAGTCTGGAACTACTCCACCTCAATAATCACACTCACTAACACTCAATCAATCATACTTAGCATTTGTATAAGGGATCATATATGTTGGCGGCAATGGCCTTGACTTTGGAGCTGTACATCCAGAGACGCAAGCTGGCAGCACACTTTGTACATCGCAAGCCAAACACGCCAAGACCACGAGGCTTCATGACTCCATTGTACATCAAGTTCACTGTGTACTACCTCATTCTTCTTGGCATCTATATCTATGATCGATCATGGCGCACCAGTCAAGTGATGATGCCCAAGCTGGCATTTGTAATCTATCTCATCCTGGGCCTGCATTCATTCATTCTGATGTTCTGTCCACGTTACCTCCAAGCCGACATCTTCTTGCCGCTGTCTATGATGCTGTTCTTCCTGTCCAACGACAAGGAGCGCTTCTATTTGGTTCTGTTCGTCATCCCCCAGTTCTACTGCATCAGCAACATCTTCTACTTCAAGCTGTTCAACATGGTCCGCCCCATCCTGCAGGCCTACCAACGCTGTCAGAGCGGCTACTATGGCAACAAGAAGAGCAGCAGCCACAACATCTACATGCTGAGTCTTCAAGACTTCAACTTCTTTGCCGGCATCACCGACCACTTCCTGCCCTTTGTCGTGCTGCTGTTGGCCAGCATTGCCCTGTCGTGCTACAAGTCCATGAAGATGAATTTCCAGATTGGCGATGTTGCCATCTATGTGCCAGGTGTCTACGATCCACCCTCGATGCCAGTCTTCTCTGGCTTTATCATGGGTTTCCACAAGCTCGGATACTTCTTCCTCCTCGGTGCCTTCCTCATCAAGTTTGCCAACCCATGTCCACCAGCACTCTTTGTCCGCAAGTGGTTCAACAAAAGGTATGAGTCCTCATTCAATCATACTCTGGAATCATTCCAATCACTCTCTAACACTCACTCACTCAATCAATCAATTAGATTCACATTTGGATTCAAGATCAAGAGCAACAGGGACTATGATAGGATTGTGGAGAGCCTTGGCATCCAGGTATGGGGCTTCCTCATGTTGGTGTTGCTGTGCTCATTGTTCTTCTTCCATCTTGGATACTACAACTTCATGGTGACTAAGGCCTTTGTATTCACAGTGACCATTAGTGTATTTGTTATATTCTATGGAGTGTCATTGATGACATCAAACATTGGCATGCTACTATACAACCTATTCCAAGTGTTCATCACCAAGAAGTCCAACGAGATGTACTCCTCCAATCTGCCTTACTTCTGTTTGCCACCAAAGCTTAAGTAAACATCCGATCGATTATATCTTTGTCCATTGGACATGGACATGTATTTTAACATATAAGTTTGTATTGTATTTGTATTTATTAATTGTTTGGTTAATTGGTCGTGTTTTGGTCTTTGGGCTGGACCAAAAAGTGATCAAAAAAGATCTGGTAGGGTCCATTACCCCACATCTTAATCAAAATTTAATGATCACCCCACAATCACACATTTTTGATCAAAATTACCCTATGATGAGGATTACTCAATCCTGCTCTCAAGCACAAACATTGAGCGGATACATAGATAGAGATAGAGAGATAGAGATAGACTCACTCAATCAATCACTCGCTTGCCACTCTCACTCACCCACTCAATTAAGATGGCATTCGACATTAGCGAGAGGATAACAGTCAAGGAGGGATGGCTGGTCAAACAGGGTGGAGTCATCAAGTCGTGGAAGTCAAGATGGTTCGTCCTGTACGATAATAATGAACTGTGTTACTTCAAGAGCAACTATGATCGCGAACCCATTGACATCATATCATTGGCAAACATGGTTCAGATGCCGACAAACAACGCGACGCTGATCGAACTGTCGGTGGAAGGCCGTGTATATCAAATGCAAGCGCCAACAGTGGATGAGGCAAAGGACTGGGTGCGCCACCTATCAGAACGCGCAAGTGATCGAGCCAAGCGAACGACAGCGCCACAGGACGGCGCCACACCTGCCACAAAGACCACGACGATCGATGTCAAAGGTCTGATGTGCAAGCATTGCGAGGATCAGGTGGCGCGTCTACTCACCAACGCCAAAGGCATCAACAAGTATGAGATCCTGTCGGATGAAGATCGTCTCATACTCAGCGGGACAATGGACATTGGCATGGTACTATCCACACTCGAGTCCAATGGCTTCATCGTCGCACTGCAATAGGTCATTGCTCAATATGTGTGACACTATGGAGCCTCCAACATCATCATCAATGACTCGATCGCGGCAACGATGTACTGCCGCCTGTATATAGCCATCAATCCAATCCACGTGTATATATCTATCCATCCTATTTATCTATCCATCATCCTCCAATGAATAAAGAGACGTCTCTTCATCACATATACGCCAAACATCTGTCGACTCAATGCTTCTCGGCCTGACCCAAACATCGTCTGTCGCTCGTTGATTGATTGATTGATGAGATTGTTGATCGTATCGATTCCACATGTCTTTGATGATGCTGTTATTGCTGTTGTTGTTGTACTGTTTATTTCTTCTTTGTCTTCAACATTACCATGCCGAGGAATGAGCCAATTGCAGCGAGTCCAACAACAAGTAGAATGGCAGGCAAGATAACACCATACTCCAGTGGTAAGAAGTATTGATGCATCCAATGATCGCTATCCATGAATGGCTATATATATATATATACATCATATGTTACGTTAGACAATCAACGTGATACTAGTAATAGCATCCCATTACACATTCTAACTTACAGATACGATGACCCATGCTGTATAATATACAAATACACTGATGCTGAACAACACCATTGAAAGGCTGATACCCTTGTCAAGAATACTCTGTTGTTACCATTCATGTGAGGAGGGAGCGTTAGACTCGGTCCATGTCATTGCACATGTATCATTCATTCATTCAACAGATACCAACCATTATTATTACTATTTAGTATATATCTATATTAAATGCTACTTGCTTGATCAACCTGTCTTATCTTATCTCCTTACTTCACTTCACTTCCTCTTTCTCTATGTACATTCAGATGAATGGGTAGCTCAATGACTCACCCACGACAACTTCACGGCTAAACATCTCTAAAAGGAACTTCGTTGTTAGTGAAAGGTTAGCCATACCAAACAAAAATGAATTAATTTGAATTTTTTTTCATTTCAGACGATCAACCTTGGGACTGAGACGAGAGGTGTGCTAACCCTCTGGCAACTCGCACACGCACGACACATAGCAATTTCTATCCACTGTTGATACTTGATACGATTACTCTTTGGACAACAACGTGAGGAAATGGGTGTGTATCTATACATCAGCAATCATCTAGTCATCAATCAACATTAGTCAACAACATGCAGTTATCAATCCATCCATCAACCAACCTATCAATCAATCAATCATCTCGACGATCCCAACTACAATGCGATCATTGGTTCTATTGGCGACGCGACAGAGGAAGTCATTGATGGAGATGGATGACACGATACTCTTGTGACATCGACAAGATAGATGATTGATTGAATGGATAGTCGATGGATGGGATCGATGGATGTTTGAGTGACAGGCGAGAGAGTGACTCAGAGATGGCATAACATAACAGAACGAACGAACGAACCTAACACCCAACCAAACAAACAAACACAATAATAGGTGCCTACAAATACTTACAGGAGCTTTACAAGCATAAGCAGTCTGACGCTATTCGCTTCCTTCTCAGAGTCAGATGCTGGGAATACAGAAACCTGCCAGTGTGCCACCGTGCCACTCACCCAAGCCGTCCAGACAAGGCTAGACGCTTGGGATACAAGGCCACTCAAGGTTTTGTTGTATATCGCATCCGTGTCCGTCGCGGAGGCCGTAAGAGACAGGTTCCAGGTGGTCGCACCGGTGGTAAGCCAAAGACCCACGGTGTCAACGAGCTGAAGCCAAGCCGCAACTTGCGCTCTGTCGCTGAGGAGCGTGTCGCCCGCAGATGCCCCAACCTGCGTGTGCTCAACTCGTACTGGGTCAACCAGGACTCCACCTACAAGTACTTCGAGGTTATCTTGCTCGACCACTCCCACCAGTCGATCCGCAACGACGCCCGCTACAACTGGATCTGCAACCCAGTCCACAAGCACCGTGAGCTCCGTGGTCTCACCGCCGCCGGTGTCAAGGCCCGTGGTCTCAACAAGAAGGGAGGTCGTCATGCCGCCAAGGCCAGACCATCCGTCCGCGCCAACTACAAGAGAAGAAACACCCGTGTCTTCAGAAGATACAGATAAGCTTCTGGCGGACGTCGGTCACGTTGTTCCCAATAATAAACCACCTATCACACCTTTATTCCTTACAACAATCATGATTAATAATCTTTCCACATTGTGCGGCCGTGTGGCTTCTTCTCATGCATTGCGGATGGAGCCATCCCAAGGTAGTTGGGTTGGCATGACAATTCATTCATTCATTCATTTGGTCCATCACTCAATCAATCATCAAGGCCTTCTACACAACTATAATGATTGGCAGCCATTCAATCAGACACTTACAATCAATCATAGACAATAATGTAAGTTGGGTTCCCACAGTTTATCGATCAGTTGGATTGTGTTTATGGGTCATATCAATTGTGGGTTGAAGGTGGGGGTGAGGATCATTCTCAACTTCAAACAATGTTGAAGACTCACCAGTTCATCATTGTCCAAACACATTAACGTATACATATACATATATACACATTCATTATCTCTCTATCTATCATTATTTATTAGATCAAACATGTCTGACATTGTCAAGAAGTGTATGTATTCATTCAATCTTGAATACTACTATCATCACTAGCTCACTCACTCATTCATTCATTCAATCATTCACTCATTCAATCTTGATTGATAACCGAATAATCAATCAAATGAAATCAAACATATACAGATAATGCTGGTACCAACCATGCATCGAGTGGAATCAATGCCAAGAGGATTGAGGAGGATGAGGAGGGAATTAGAGTACCAGAGTTAAAGGCATCAGTACCACAGGCTATACAGAGAGCCCGTGTCAATCTCAAGATGACACAGAAGGATCTTGCTGCCAAGATCTACGAGAGACAATCAGTCGTCAACGACTATGAGAATGGCACTGCAATCCCATCAGTTGCCATCTTGGCCAAGATGGAGAAGGTCTTGGGTGTCAAGCTCAGAGGAAAGGACATTGGTCATCCCATCGCTGCCCCAGCTCACAAGTAGGATGGATTCATTCCCTTATCGCTCAATCATTCAATCAATCAATCAATTACATTAGTCAGTTAGTCACAACAATCAAAGCGCTCCCTCACTCCTCCCTCCCCTTGTAAATCAGATTCGTCCCTCCAACGCAACGCAATGTACATACATACATATGTATTCTCCCCTTCCCTTCCCTTCCCTTCCCTTCCCTTCCCTTTCTCTTCCACGTTCAAGCCGTCAAGTTATGTCAACAGTGGCTATGGCTGGCCTGTCCTCTCCTTCCCTCTCAAGTATCAAGCAAGTTCGTTCCCCAACAACAATCCTCTCAAGTGATGGTTGACTGGACCCTGAACATCCATCAATAAACACAGTCATCCCATCATGTGCGGATAGACTTTGCCAAGCCAAGCATGTTGTTTCTTCTTTTGAAAACCAACTAATCAATCAATCTACAACATCATTAGGTGTCCCTCTTTCATTCACTCTTCATTTATTCATTCAATCTCTTGTGTACACTTACAGATACACATAGAGATAGAGAGAGTACATAGACAATGAACAGGTTATTCAATACTGTTCTCACGTCTGTTGCTCATGGGACCAAGCCATTACCATCATTCATCAATAGTTCCACAATAAGTAGTAGGCCATACTCATCATCGAATGGCAACAACAACAACAACAACGATATAATGAGCGATGGCAAATCATGGAGAAAGTTATTGTTCACAGACTTGCATGTTTCTACAAAGACATTGGATAGGACGCTCAGTGTGTTGGAGGCAGTGCGCAAGAGAGCAGTGTCAGAGAGATGTCCTGTCGTGTTCTTGGGCGACTTTTGGCATCAGCGCAACATACTACACGTACGACACATTGATAGATTGCTTCAAGAGTTTGATGAGTGGCGCCGTGATGGTGTGCAGGCGGTGTTCATCCCGGGCAATCACGACCAAGTGTCTGTGGATGGCGCTGTGCACGGCATGCAACTGTTTGGACTGTTTGACAACATACGTGTGGCGACTGAGCCCATCTTTGATCGAGACGAGGGCTGTGCCTACCTGCCCTGGCGCGAGGGCAAGGATGCACAACGTGAGTTGTTCCGATCGCTGGACGATGTGCATCCCTTAGCCGCGCCAAAGTGGACGGTGTTTGCGCATGCTGAGGTCAAGGGTGCCCGCTCCAACGGTGGACATCGTGCGACAGGCAAGATCGATGACGAGGGCATGAATAACCTGCGTGCATGCTACCTTGGCCATTATCATGGTCGTCAGCAAGTGGCCACCAACGCATGGTACATTGGCAGTCCATATCAACAGAACTTTGGCGAGATGAATGATCCACATGGCATCGCGCTGGTCGAGAGTGGCGACAACATTCATCCTCACTTCATTGATCTAGATCAAATGCCTCGACATTGGAAGTTGGAGTATCCAGCTGATTTCGTGAAGGACACTGGCAAGTCATCATTGGTCAATGAGAAGGACATTGTAGAAGTTCGCTCCACAAGGGACATAATGCGCCAACCAGAATACATTGGCGCCATTGACTCACTGCCCCTGCTCACTGAGCTACGTAGGGTGATGGTATCAAAGGAGGAAGACGACCCAACAGCATCACAGGAGGATGGCGAGAGTCGCCCGTCAAAGGCTGGTTCGAGGGAGCGTGGACATCTCAAGTTGGAGGACTTCCTAAAGGAGTATGTCGAGATGAATGCTGCGACACATGGCTGGACACCCGAGAAGACCGAGGAGATAGTGGCCGCTGGCAAGGAGATACTTGGCCAGGTCAAGGAGACCGCCGTCACACCATTGGGCAGAAAGGTCACAATCAAACGATTGGTGATTCAAGACTTTTGTAGCATTAGAGGCAACCTCGAGCTGGCATTGGAGGGTCTGACAATGGTGATGATCAAAGGACGCATGGGTATTGGAAAGAGCAGTATATTCGAGGCTTTGGTATGGGCGATATATGGCGCGACATCACCTCGCAAACAAGCCACCTCGAGTGCATCGATCAAGGGTGATGAGGTGATCAACGACACTTCCAAGTCAACTACAGTCACCTTGTGGCTGGATGTCGATGGCAAAGAGATCAGCATATCACGATCAAAGAAACGTGGACATGGAAGCAAGGTGGAGATTACTGGATTGGACGATGGATATCGCCAGGGTATCGCAGACCAGCAGTCAGCGATACACAACATCATTGGCTTGGACTATGATCTGTTTAGGATGTGCGTGTATCTTGGGCAGGGCTCCATTTCAAACTTTGTAACAGACACGGACAAGCGTCGCAAGGAGTTACTCTCACGTGCATTCTCCCTGGGCATGTGTATACCTGCGGCCAAGATTGCCAAAGAGTCACGCAAGAAGCAGGAGACCATGGTTGGCGATATGAAACAGAAGCGTGCACAACTAGCTGCATCATTGGACACCTGGCTTGCCATCGACTATGATCAAGAGCTGGCACAATGGAGTGAATCCAGGAAGATACAGTTGGCAGAGCATAGACAACAACTTCAACTGTACAAGGACAAGCTAGAGCAACTTAAGCAAGATCAGGGACATAACACTGGCCAGGAGATTAGCGAATTGGAGCTGGAACGAGAGAACGCACAGAATGAGTTGGCGAGCGCGGAGTATGACTATGATGAGTGGACAAAGGAGCAATCAGCAAAGACTATCAAGACCAACACCGACTGGAATGTTGGCCAGCATGCATTGACAAACATCCAACGAGAGATTCAAAAGTGCAAGGATGTACTGCAGCGAGCAAAGCGATATATCTCTGCCAAAGAGAGTGATACTACCGCCACATGTACTGAGTGTGGACAATCATTGGATACAGAGGTACACCAGAGATTGGCCTGTAACAACGAGATCAAGATGGCTGCGTTGCAGGGCGAGTTGGACAAGAAGAAGAAGGAGCTGGAGGCACTGGATGTGGAGCGAGCGAGTCTGGCACGAGCCAAGAGAGAGCAGACACAGGCGGTGAATGAACAGCGATCAAAGTTGAGGGATCAAATCAAACGCGTTACCCAACAGTTGGGCAACACAAGCAAGCATGGCATTGAGTTGTTGGAGCAGAGCATCAAAGAGCGCGAGTCCCAGATCAGGGAGCTGGAGAAAGACCCTGGCAACCCATTCGCGACACAACAGAGACTAAAAGAGGACAAGATCAATCAGTTGAGCAAGGACATTGAGAAGATTGACAGCGCGCTAGATGATGTGGAAACAAAGAGACTGGAGACACTGCAGTTCTGGGAGGCTGGCTTTGGCAGCGACGGCATATCCGTGCTGGCGCTGAACCAGGTGATCAAAGAGGTGGAGGGCTATGCCAATGAGTACCTCTCGATCCTGTCACAGGGCAAGCTGTTCACAACGCTTGCCATGCACCAGGATGAGCTGACCATCGAGGTGTTTGAGTTGGACAGCAAGAACATCATCCAGCCGCGCTCATTCTATCAGTTGTCGGGCGGCCAACGACGCTGCGTAGAGTTGTCATACAGTCCATTCGCATTGAGCGAGGTCATATTCAACCATGTTGGCTCACGCGTCACACTGATGGTCGTGGACGAGCTTACCAATCACCTGGATGCCACGATCAAGCCCATCATCTGTGAGCTACTCCGTCAACTGCCTGAGCGCGAGTCCATCGTTGTGGTGGACCACGATGCATCGGTCCAAAGTGAGTTCGACCATGTCTTTAGTCTGGACATTGATCAACAAACAAACCAACATACTCTACAAGAGGTATAAAACGAACTTTATAGATGCCATCGTTAAACCTCATCCAATCACTAGCTTAATTTGTTGTTCGCAATGTTGATAGTACTGATCATGAAGTGTTAGTGCTTGGAGATATCTGTTTGAATACTGTCAAGACATGTGATTGTTATTGATGATTATGATCGACATGGTTGCTATAGAACATATTCTACATAGTGGCCAACGAATATCTCTTCTTGGAGACAATCAAGGGGAATCATTCCTTGTCCAAAAATTGCCACCCTTCTTCCAAGTTCACTAATTCCATGTTGGAATAGTTTCAGAAAATAAATAGAATTATGATTGATTTGAATCATTTACACTCGAGAGAACCATAAAGAATATTTGTTTAATTGTATCAATGATTAAGTATATGATTACATCCTTATTATAACAAGGTCCTTTACAGCAAACAAATCTAATTCCACTCTTAGGCGGCAAGATCGAAACTTGCACCAGGGAAACCTGGTTAGCTCAGTCGGTAGAGCGAAGAAAACATACCATGGATCTGTCCAATCTTTTGCCTTAACATAGAAGGATACCTTGTTCATTATTCATTCAACCTGGTAAATGTCCACTGATTGGGGAACTATTATTGACCTTGTGTAAAGAAGAACTTTGCAACAACACAAACTAATCTTGATTTTTGTTGTGATCTTTTTGATCATAAGGTGAGGCATATCTGGGGCACCCCCAGATCAAAAGGTGGGTCCCACCCATCTATCCATTCATTCATTCAATCTTACAATCATACATATATACAAACAAAGAAATAAAGATAGAGGGAGGGATGACTCAATCAAACCAAAAGACAAAGGTAATCATAATTGGATGTGGCTGTATTGGCTTATCCACTGGAATATTGTTGTTAAAGACACAGAGATATGATGTGGAGATATGGGCAAAGGATCTACCTCCAAACACTACATCAAACAAGGCAGCAGCATTGTGGTATCCATTCTTATCGGAGCCAATGGATAAAGTGGGTCGATGGTCACAAGAGACGATGGACTACTTCAAACAACACATCCTGCCACTGGACGTGCGCGACACTGGCACACTATACAAGAAGGTGAACGAGTTCTTCCGCGTGCCCAAGGCGGAGAACCCTGACTGGAGTCCGTTCGTCCCATCGTTCAGACGCATCAAACCAGACGAGTTGTTGCCAGGCTATGTCGATGGATACGCTGTAGACGATGGCTTTGTCATGGACACCGATATCTACATGGACTGGCTGGTGCAGTCGTTCAAGAAGTTGGGTGGCAGAGTGGACCAGCGTGTCGTTGTAGACATTCGCGAGCCATTCATATACTCGGACATTGTCATCAACTGCACTGGAATAGGTTCGCGTGAGCTAATTGGTGATCGACATGTATACCCATCTCGTGGACAGATCATTGTAATCAATCACTCTCGCGATCGTTCACTCATTGATGAAGAGGATGGTATGTTTGTTTGGCGGGGCGTGAGGAGGTGGGCGAGACCATGTCACCCATCTCAATCACTCAATCAATCACTCAATCACTCAATCACTCACCCATTCAACCAATCAATCAATCAAACAGATACAAAGATAGCATATGTAATACCAAGAGTTACCAACTCAGTTCTGGGCGGTACCAATCAGAAACATAACTACAACCTTGAACCATGTCCAAAGGATACCAAGGAGATCCTGGACAGAGTGGCTACAATATCGCCAGAGTTTGCAAGGGTATGAATGATTGTGAACATCAATCAATCAATCAAACATATTAACATAACATATCACCACTAATATATAGGATAAGATTGAGATCATTGGGGAAAAGGTTGGTCTGCGACCTTCACGCTACGAGATCCGACTGGAGAGTGAATTACAACAGGATGGCCGAAAGCTATTGGTGCACAACTATGGTCATGGTGGCAGTGGATTCACTGTTAGCTGGGGATGTGCCAACGAGGTGCTAAAGATGGTCGGGGAACAGCTGCCCAAGCTCAAGTGTTCCACTTCGCCGTCGTCGCCATCGTGTCCAATCGTGAGAAGTAAACTCTGAATGCATGCTATGCTGTGTCTATCATTCTGACGTGATTCACAACCTTGGAATAGCGGGACCAAGCCACTCACTTGGTCAGTCAAGATCATTGATCAGTGAATGAAAAGTATACAAGGTGGGTTACCTGAAAGAGGGCACTCAGGGTCTATCTGGTCTGTGATCAAAGGTTACATCATCACGTGAATGATTACTTTTTGTTTGTTGTTTTTTATGATGATTAGGCCTCGGTCGGGTGTGTGTTTGGGACCTGAAATGGACCCTGCAAAGAAGAACCACAAAGTCTTCAATAACTATCAATCAGTCATCAGTTGGATCTTTTATAGAACCAAAACACGATATTATTGACCCTGTAATTAAAATTCCAAAGACATTTAAAGGCCTCCACTTTGTCCATCTTCACCATCATCAATTTCAAAAGTTTGAAACAAATAACAAAGATTATCTATCTTATCTCCTTACCTTACTACATACATACACATATACACAATGACTGACAGAATAACTGCCGGAAACACCATCCACTCCAACCACCCAGTCAACTACATCACCAACGGAGGCTTCTATTTGGTCCTCCAGCAAGATGGTAACTTGGTTGTGTACCGTGGCAACAACTTTGCCTCGTGCAACGCCATCTGGTCCACCCAGACCCACGGCAAGGGTCATGCCCCATACCGTCTGACCATGCAGGTAAGTCCTCATTCATCACTCAATCGACTGTGCTTGAGTTTGACTACATTAACTCGATCAACACGATCACTCAATCAAACAAACAATCACTAACCCTTTTACCTTCATATTCACTTCACTATAGCACGATGGTAACTTGGTTATCTATGACGCCAGCAACGCACCAACATGGGCTACCGCTACTCATGGAAAGGGTCACGGCCCACACACCTGCTACTTGTCACCACAGGGAGGTGTCCACGTTGTTGACAGCCACTCTGGCTGCCTATACAGCTCCAACGGCTCCCACGCCACCCAGATGATCCTGCCATCCCACCACCACACCCCATCTCATCCACAGCCAGGCCGCACATTCCACCATGGCGACAACTTGAGAAGCGAGGAGACCCTGCACTCCAACACCAACAACGCCATTGCCCACGGCAACTACTTCCTCGTCATGCAGGACGACGGCAACTTGGTCCTGTACACCTCCAGCACCTGGACCTCCAACAACGCCATCTGGTCCACTCAGACCTTTGGCAAGGGCCACGGTCCATTCCGTTTCGTCATGCAGCACGATGGTAACGCCGTCGTCTACGACAGCCACAACCAGCCAACATGGTCCACCTGCACTCACGGCCAAGGTCATGGTCCCTACAAGTTCCATCTCCATGGCAATGCTGACCTCACCTTGAACGACTCTCACCACCACAAGCTGTGGTCCTCCCACACTGGTCGTTAAATAGACCTCTGCCCAACTCATTGATCAACTCAATGAAGTAGGACTACAGTCTCTCCTCTTACTTGTTCATTAAGTAATATATATTAAAAAATATACATATATTAATGTCTTGTCACTGTAATATTTACATGATCAATCGATCAATCTTCAATATTTTATGATCTTTCTTGTGAAGTGATTGATCGTTGTTCCGACTTGGTCCCTTTGCGCTTGGAAAGCCATTCGAATCCATTTGATATTCCTTCGCCAGTCTTTCCAGTGCATGGAGTGATGTGCCATTGTTTGTCCATGGATTTCTCTGGAAGACCAAGTAATTGAGATAACTCGGTAGTTGTGAGCGGTGTATTTATGGACGACTCTCCTTGTTCTCCTTGAGCAGGTTGAGGTAGTAGGTCTTGTTTGTTTGCTAATATAAGAATTGGCATATGTGATAATCTTTTATCATCTTGTATCTTTTGAAGTTGGACCTTGGAACAGGCAAGTCCTTCTCGATCTGATACATCAACAACGAATATTATACAAGTTGTTGTTCTATGTACCATTAGTTTCCATGGTAATTTGTTTGTATCCTTTGATCCACCAATATCCCATATATCAAACGATGATCCATTAACATTAACTCTCTCATGATTATATCCAATGGTAGGTATTGTTTCAAGGAATGATCCCAACTTTATATTATATAATATTGTTGTTTTACCTATTAAATACATGCATGTAGTTACAATGTTAGTTAAGATGTAAAGTAAATTGGATAAAGGTATGAACTTACCAGACTTTTCCAAACCGACCATCAATACTCTGATTGATCTCTTTGGAACTTTGATAAAAGGTATAAAGGTCTTTAATTTCATTATTTGTTAGTTTATAAATATGTATAAGTATAAATATTATTAGTAGTAGTAGAGGTTAACTTATACTACTCAAAGTCCATTAAATGTATATATACTACCATCATTGTTATGTGAATCCAACCGACTGATCATATAATTGTGTGAAAGGGTGTCAATGAGTGTGTGTGGGGGTGATGGTCATCATTATACCTGCCGCTGAGTGTCATCAATCAAATAAACACACACATCTTTATCATCCAATGGGCCAACGACAATGAATGTTAGTTCTCAATTAATCAATCAATCAACAATCATCCTTGTTTATTTGTTTGAAAGATTATTTGGAAGTTCCATCAACTCAAATTTGACATTTTTTTTTATTTCTCACATTGAACTCAACAACACGAACGCGAAGCTCATGCTGATGATGGGTGTACGGTGTGATGAAGAATGAAACCTTCGAGTGAGAGTGACTGTGGATGGTGTGTGAGGGCTAGTTCAACTCGACTACTATTCATTCAAACAAGCTTTCTTTCTTTATTACTTACATACTATCAACAAAATACATACATAGAATGGAGTACGATCTAACAAAGAAGTTGAGCACATTCCTCGACGCTCATTTGTTGTTCCAACTGGTGGACTTTGCCAAGGTAGGTTCATTCAATCATTCATTCGATCATTCAATCATTCGATCATGTAGCAACAGATGTGCATACATACAACACAGGGACATGAATCATATAATGAAGCAGCACAGGACACTATGTAACGCGAACATGTTACCAACATTCAATCGTTCAATCAATCATTCATTCAATTCATTCGATATAATATAGGGATATCCAGAGGATGACGTTAATCGCGCGAAAGCAGATATCTTGACACAGACTGGTAGATGTGATGAGGCTATTGCCGCCTGCCAAAATGTCGCTCGTGATACTAGCGCACTGCAGGAGAAGAAGCAGAAGTTGGCCAACGAATTGGAGACTTTGAGAGTGCAATGCGATGTCGCCACTCAATACCTCAACGCGAAGAAGGAGCATCAGCAGACTCAACCAGCAGCGACCACTGCCGCCGCAGGCAGCACACCCGCCACGACCACTGCCGGCGTCTCCACCGTCCCCGACGATGTTGACGAGGAGGCCGCCGCCACATCCGAGGCAGAGTCGCAGGCAAAGCTGTCGTTCACATTTGCCATGCTGCGCGAGAAGATCAACGCAGAGATCATCGACGCCATGTACAGATACTCCAAGCTGCTCTTTGAGACAGGTCAGTACAAGATCGCCAGGGAATATCTGGCCATCTACGCCAAGCTCTCCAACGACAGACAGAAGACACTAAGCGCCCTCTGGGGTATCCTCGAGTCTGA
Source organism: Acytostelium subglobosum LB1 (assembly GCF_000787575.1). Classification (NCBI taxonomy): domain Eukaryota; phylum Evosea; class Eumycetozoa; order Acytosteliales; family Acytosteliaceae; genus Acytostelium; species Acytostelium subglobosum. The sequence goes on along the minus strand of NW_012236520.1, from coordinate 296,549 downwards.
CATCCTCAGCCAGAACTGGGCTGTCGCCGTCACAGACATTGCTCCACTGAAAGAGGAGATTGATAGCAACGTATGTTTGATCTTTGATTGATTGATTGGGATCATTCCACCTCGTACTCACACTCACTCACTCATACACAAACAACAGAGCTCGTCACCAGTCGAGCAACTGCATCAGAGAGCATGGCTCATCCACAGAAGTCTCTTTGTCTATTTCAATCAAACAGAGAACAGAGCAGGTCTGGTCGACTTGCTGTTTGACGACAAGTACCTCAATGCCATCCAGACCGTCTGCCCACACGTGCTTCGCTACTTGACCGTGGCCGTCATCATCAACAGGAGACGTCCACAGACCATCTACCAGCTGGTCAAGGTCATTGAGCAGGAGGCCTACACGTACCGCGACCCAATCACCCTCTTTGTCTCGAGCCTCTACGTCAAGTTCAACTTTGAGGATGCCAAGGCACAGCTGTCTCTTTGCGAGCAAGTCCTGAAGCAGGACTACTTCCTGGCGTCATGCTATGATGAGTTCATGGAGAGCTCTCGCGCTTGCATCTTTGAGACCTACTGTAATATTCACGAAAATATCGATATAGAGTATGTACCATTCGAGAGGCCAAAGGCCGAGTCGGGAATGATTCCATGATGACTGAACTAACACTATCAATCAATTGATCAATCAATAGTTTGTTGTGCAACAACTTAGGTATAAACCCAGAGTCATCAGAGAAGTGGATCGTGGAAGCTATTAGAAACGCTAGATTCGTTGCCAAGATCGACTCGGCAAACAATCAGATTAAGATGTTCTCACAGCATACCAATGCTTACCGTCAGGTCATGGACAAGACCAAGGGCCTGTTCAACCGTGGCATTGAGATCCTGGTGGGCATCAACGACTCGAGAAGCCAGCAGTCAAGAAGAGGAGGTGCCGCCGGCAGAGGTGGACGCAGGGGTGGTGGTCAGCAGCAAGGACAACAGCAGCCACAGGGACAGCAGCCACAACAACCACAAGCAGCACAGGCTAAACCAGAGCCAGTTGCCGTTTAAACAACAACAACAACAACCAAGAAACAACTAATTCACCTGCGCAGCACTTCACTCACCGCTCCCTCCCCTCGCTCAGCCGTCTATCTATCCATCCCAACATCGCCATGGTGTGACACATGCTGTTCCAAGATACGCCATCTCCTTGGCATGTCGTCAGCTGGAGTCCACATCTTACCACCCTACCTTACCTTACCTAACCGTATCAACTAAACGTATTACAGTTTATTCATACCGACATGTCATCTTGGTCTTTATTGTTTGATTGTTTGATCATTGATTGATCGATTGATTGCGTGTCAGTCATAATCGATCAATCACCAGGCCGAACCCCAAATGAACATCACACTTTCACTCATTCATTCATTCACTCACTCACCATCAATGAGTAGTTATAACCTGTATATATAATAGATAACAACATAACATAACATATAAGCAATGATCAGGTACCTACTAGCCAGTAGCAATAATGGCAGCAATAGTGTGGCTAGAAGATCATTGCAGATACATCGTTTACCTGCTGCACTGTCACCCCATACTATGCTGCCACATTCCCCAACGATTGCAACGACATCCAAGACATCAACAACATCACCTGTACATAGCCACAAACCATCGTTGACATCTATTGATGGCATCAATCAATCTCCATCTCAAACTCATTCACTATTCAGACAACAACTGATGACTGGTAGCAGGACGAACTTGCTGCAGCAAAATGATGGCGTTACAACTTCAGCCACTTCTACATCGGCGTTAACAATGCAACAACAACAGAGACGATCGGTATCGACTTGGGGAATAAGGTTCCTGCTTGGATTCTCTGTGGTCGGATTCATGTTCTTCATGCGCAGATGGACGCCGCGCCAGGTCAGCCGCATTATTAAGACATTCCAGACACGCGAGCACTTTGAACACTACCTACCCGAGGTCTACAAGATGTCTTTTGACCGCTCGGTTGAGCGCATGTACTTGACATCGTTCTTGGCGTCGGCGCCAGTCGGCCCGCTATGTGTGGTCGGTCCCGACGGCGCTGGCAAGTCTCATATTGTCAAGCAGGTCATATCAAATCGTACGATGAATGTCCTAGTGGACATGCGTCAAAACGCTGTCATAAGTGGTGATGAGCTACTACTCTCATTCGTGCGCAGACTTGGCTACCTCTTGCCCTCTGACGACATGATCTCGTCACTCTTTCTCAAAGGTGACAAGAAACAATGTATGTTTGTTCGCTCAATGGATGGCGCCATCCATCATACTTACCCTCCAAATCAACTTAATTAGCGATCAATGTCAAGGAGATCATACAAGGATTGGACACTATATATCTGTCATTGATCAAGATCAAGGATAAGTACAAAGAGGTCCCACTTATTGTGATCACCAACATTGAGGCATTGCCAACATCAGACAATTTTACCAGATTCCTGGACTGGTGTATATCAGTCACCGACAACAAATTGGCCAACATAGTCTTCCTCACCTCTTCCCAATTCGTCCACTTCCATCTTGATGCTAGTAAGTCCATCAACCAATCAATCAATTATTCGCCACTTTGGGCTGATCCTTCTTAACACGAACATCCATAGATCATAGCTTCAAGAAGAGAAGATTCCTGTACAACATAACATATCCAGAGGAGTCGGATATAAGAGAGTATCTACATACTGTAACTGTGAGCAAATCACATGTGGACATGAGGATTGGAAGTGCGCCACACATCGACCATGCCCATGCACATGCACACGCCACACAGTCCAATACCCAATCACAATCACATTCACGTGCACTGGACACCTTGATCAACGAGAAGGAACGCCTGGCATTCACGCAGGCGGACATCGACATGATCATGCACTACTTTGGCGGGCAGATGCGTGACATTGACTCACTTGTTGGCCTCGTGCAGAAGGGTGAGCCGCTGGGAAAGGTCATCGAGATGTTCCTCTCCGAGACGACACAGAAGCTGGGCTCAATGATCGATGCCATGTTCCAAAAGGCGAATGGTGCCAGCTCCGACAGCGACAAGACGGCCATCTTTGAGCGATATCTGCGCCACTTCAAGATGCTCGAGACACTGCTCGAGCGACCGTACATCCCCGTCACGGAATTGATTGAGCGGGTGTTCCATGAGCAGCCTGAGGAGCTGGAGGAGTACTTCAAGATCAACATGGTCTACTTCTGGATGCGACAGCAACACACTGGCATGCAACTATGCAGCACGGACAACACATACGAGATATTCGTAAGCTTCTCTTCGCCGCGTGTCAGGCACGCCGTGGAGCGCATCATCAAGGAGCATAGATACGTGCTGCAGCGCCAGAGCATTGAGAAGTTCTTCAAGAAGACCGATTTGAAGGACGATCGTAAGGAGCTGGAGGAGCAGAGACAGGAGCTACAAGAGGAGTATGACAAAGTGTTCCAGCGTCTAGAGAATCTGGTCGAGAACAGCAGCTCGTGGATCAAGTTCATGGGTGAGGAGAGATTTGACGAGCGTAGGCGATACTATCTCCAAAAGGAAGATGCCTGTCTCTCCAAGATTGACCAAGTCACACAGAAATTACTCAAGATAGAGGAAGACCTGGACAATCTGTAGTTCCTTCGTTCCGCGAGTATGTTTACACACACAATCAATAAGACTTGTTCATTCAATCATTCATTCAATCAATCATTAATTCGCCAAACATTTGAATTAGGAATGAAGTCGACGGGTAGTATTATTACTGATTGAATTCAAACAACTACTCGTTGTATCATCATCATCATCATGACAATCAGTTGGATGTCAATGGCAATGAGGCGTACAGATGGAAACATCATATTCCAGTGTCGACAACACCTAAGTATCTGGGTAGCAACATCAACAACAACAACAACAACCATAATGGATACTTGGCAACCAACACTTGATGATGTGGTAGTTGTTGGTATCCATCCAAACACTACACTCACATCCAGTCATCCACACATTCTATTTCCATCGATCAACACACACACACACACACATATGCACACAAACTAATCCTGTCAACCAATCTGCTAAGCAGTCCAACCAACTCATACACATCCACAAACCCAAAGACAACCCCCAATATCAGTTGGGGTCGTTTCCTTTTTGGTCGTCTCGTTACATTAAATGTGATTATAATTTAATTAGATTGAAAATAAGTTTGAATTTATTTATTTTTCATTTCTTATGTTGTACGATAGATGATGAATGGATATGATGTGTGTGTGCGTGTGTTAGAGATTGAAAGTGTGATTAGGTGTGTGTGAGTGAGAGGACGAACGCGCGATGGGAGAGGGAGAGAGTCGTGAGCTCTTTAGCAAGTTGCTCGCTCACTTTACACTCACAACAATTCCTCTCTTCTCTCTTTATATATATAAATATAAAAAAAAGACTCGTTTATTCCAACATACACGCAAGCGTAGCATATATACATTTTGTGTAGTCATAATATAATCATTTATTATCCCTACACTTTCAATCAAATATATATAAGCTCACAGCTGCTGTCTTGAATAAGCCAGTATAAAAAAAAGCACAAAAGAACAAATCATACAAAAAAAACAGGAAAATCAAAAGACCAAAAAATAATACCATCCTCTCTTGTTGATCACTACTCGTCTTGTTTGTCGTTCAGTCTTCAGTCTCATCACTCACTCTCTCTAAACAGCAATGGCTACTTCATCTTCATTCTCCTCCTCCTCCCTCTACGTTGGTGATCTCCACCCGTAAGTCTCTCCATTCGTGGGTCAGCAGCAACAGCAACAGCAACAGCAGTAGCATCCACAGCGACAACAGCGACAACAGTAACACTGAATGAGGCATTATAACATCGATCTAGCGAACAAATAATATATATATAGCGACGATCAAACAAAGAGATAACAGGATTAGCGATTGAACAAATAGTTATTTCGATTGATGATCTTTCGGCAGACACTCACACGAACCATGCTCACTTTATCGATATTGCTACTGCTGATGCGACGCTCACTCAACTCAATCAATGTACAAAGATTATTAACTCATTCAATTACAATCATTCTTATTCTTTTAAAATATTTAGAGACGTCTCTGAGTCCCTCTTGTTCGAGCTGTTCAACCAGATTGGTCCAGTTGCTAACCTTAGGATCTGCCGTGACACTACCACCCGTCGTTCCCTGAGCTATGCTTACATCAACTACCACAGCGCTGCTGATGCCGAGCGTGCTTTGGACACGTTGAACAACAACCCAATCAGGGGCAAGCCATGCCGCATCATGTGGTCTCAGCGTGACCCAAGCCTCAGAAAGTCTGGCGTCGGCAACATCTTCATCAAGAACCTCGACAAGACTGTTGACCATAAGGCCCTCTACGATACGTTCTCGGCCTTTGGCAACATTCTGTCCTGCAAGGTCGTCACCGACGAGACCAACGTCTCCAAGGGTTACGGCTTCGTCCACTACGAGAGCCAGGAGTCTGCTGAGAAGGCCATCGCCAAGGTCAACGGAATGATGATCAACAACCTCAAGGTCTACGTCGGTCCATTCAAGTCGTCCAAGGAGAGAGGTGCAACCCACGAGCTCAAGTACACCAACGTCTTTGTCAAGAACCTCAACGAGGACGTCACCATTGAGGAGCTGACCCACATGCTCGCTGTCTACGGCCCAATCACCAACGTCGCCATTATGTCTGACGAGGATGGCAAGAGCAAGGGCTTCGGTTTCGCCAACTTTGAGACCCCAGACGCTGCCAAGAGATGCGTCGAGGCCGAGAACGGAAAGGTCCACAACGGCAAGCCATTGTACGTTGGACGTGCCCAGAAGAAGATGGAGCGTGAGGCTGAGCTCAAGTCCCTCCGCGAGACCAAGTACCAGGGTGTCAACTTGTACATCAAGAACTTGGACGACACCATCGACAACGAGAGACTGCGTGCCACCTTTGCTCCATTCGGCACCATCACCTCCTCCAAGGTCATGAGAGACGACTCTGGCGGCAAGGGCACCTCCAAGGGCTTTGGCTTTGTCTGCTACTCGTCCCCAGACGAGGCCAGCAAGGCTGTCGCCGAGATGCACGGTCGCATGGTCGGTACCAAGCCACTGTACGTCGCTCTTGCCCAGCGCAAGGAGATCCGTCGCGCTCAGCTTGAGGCTCACCACAGCAAGCTAAAGACCGTCCCACGTGGAATCCCAGCTTCCCCACTCTACCCAGGCGGCCCATTCATCTACCCACAGCCAACTGGCATGCCAGTCGTTTACCCCCAGATGATGCCACGTCCACCACGTCAGGGATGGACCGGTCCAGTCCCACCCCAGGGTCAGTACCCAATGCCATACCAGACCGTCCGCAACCCACGCGGAGGTGTCCCACAGGCCAACCACCGTGGTCAGCCAAGACCCAGACCAGACGGACAGCAGCCAGTCGTTCCACAACAGCCAGCCGCCGCCTCGCCAGTCGAGCCAACCATCACCGAGCCAACCACCCAGGAGCAGATCAGCTTGAACACCATCAAGGCCATGCAGCGTGATCAGCAGAACTCCATCCTCGGAGAGATGTTGTACCCATTGATCCACGCCAGCCAGCCAGATCTCTCTGGTAAGATCACTGGTATGCTCCTCGACTCGCTCACCGTCGACGACCTCTTCCAGCTTGTCCAGAGATCCGACCTCTTGGCCGAGAAGATCAAGGAGGCTTTGGAGGTTCTCACCAACCCAGCCGAGGAGACTCCTGCCAACTAGACATCCACTTGAGAATGTCCAGTCTCTTGCATCACCTTTTTATCCCTGCCCATCACCTACACTCACTCACTACTCATTCACCCAAAAGAAGAAGAAGGATTGTTTGGTTCAATAAATGATCTTTAAAATCAACTTGTTTATACTTGTCTATCTTTGATTGCCTATCCATTCTCCCTTGTACTGGATCATGTCCCTACCTTGTCCACAAGTGGATATGACCATTAAGTCCCAAAATGATTGAGTGTACATATTACATTTATTGATGATTGATTGACCAATCAAACTAACTATATTGGGATTGTCGTGTTGGTCAATGGGATGATCAAATGGGAACCCTCTTGACGTGAGAACAGGAATGGACATTTGTCGTGTAGTTGACCGCGCTCTAGACCCATCTCAAAGAGTACCCAGCCAGAGCCGTAGGGGAAGGTGGCCACAGCAACAGCAGCCGTCATTAAAAGGTACATGGTGAGGAATTTCTTCATCGAGCCATGTATGCGGTGTGGTCTACGACACACCTTGAGCATTCTAAACTTGTCAACGTATATCTCTACGATGCCACACAGCACACCGAGCAGTGCCACCAGTGGATAGATCGTCAAACCGAGGTACACTATCAGCTGTCTGTACAATATCTCCAGATACTCCTCTGCCAAGTCAAACTCTGGCCTATAGCTATCCGTGGACTTCTTGCCACGCTTGCCAATGCACTTTCCAATCGCAGCCATTCCACATGAGTAAACAATCTCCCAAACGTTCTGCAGCTGTGAGAGGGGGGGTTTGGTATGAGTCAGCTGACTGATCTGTCACGTGCCATATATCAGCTGATCGATTGGAGTGTCAGCTGGCTCACTCCAACCATCAACAATACAATACATACAGTCAAGTCTAGTAATAGGATAAGGAGGAATTGTGATCCAACGTCTACAAGTGGACATGCGTCGTATATGATCTCGTAGGTGTATGATGAGAATACCCAACTGCGGAGTAGGTATAGTACCAATACGTTGACCACCTTGAACACGTAGAGTTTCAGTGTGTTGTGTGTACGGAAGTTGGTCCAAGTGCGATGCTTCTCCAGCTTTGTCAAGTACAAACACAAAAAGTCATATATAACATTGAAGAATCGAATGACGATCGATGATACAAGTGATGTAGTCCTTTAGATATCAAGTTGTTTCCAAGTGTTCCATGTGTTTCCAGTGTGTTTCCGATGATGTCATTGATCATGTGATTGATTATCCAGTCACGTGATATTGGATTAAATGATTTGGAGTATGATCGGATGTTAGTTATTTGCTGCGCCATCATCAACCCAACCATCCATCCATCATTTCCAATGTTGATTGAATACTTATACATACAGTAGTCCAGTGAGGAATGGATGAGAGTTGATGATGCGTATGACATAGAGATTGCATACGGCTGATGATATGATTAGTATTACAAATATTGCGTAAGAGGTGATGAAGCGGACTAGACGGGATGTGCGTGACACCAACTGGTTTCCCTTGATCTCGTTGTCGTCGTCAAAGCCATCTTCAAAGTCGGTCAGGTTGCGATTCTTGAAATATCGATGAACTTTGAGTGCGTAGACTGGACCCATGAGGAATGTGAGACCAATGGCCGCCACCGAGCTCCAGTAGTAAAAAGCTCGTGAGCGCGCGTCGATATAGGACTGCAAGTTGATGGCAACCATCACGTAGTCGATGGCGCGGAAGCCCTTGAACTGACCGATTGTGTCCTCATAGTAGAGATGTGGCACGACGTTGACCAACACGACGGCCAACAGCAGCAGGTTGGTCCAATTGCAGAATTTGACAAAGTCAAAGTAGAGGTAGATGCCCGTGCCAAAGGTCTCCTCGATCTGGCGCATTGAACAGCGCATGGTCAGACCGTGGTTCACGTGCTCGTTCATCGCCGCGATGTCTGTTGCGTCCATGGCTTCGGCCATCGTTGGCACCAAGTGTGGCTGTCCACTCTCGGTGTATGCCACGTCGTAGCCAGACGGTATCTTTGCCTTCCTGTTTGCCACTGTGTATCCGAATACATTCTCGAGGAACTTTTGTCCATTAGTCATGTCCTCATAGTGTAGATAGTCGTCTGATGGTGTCCTCAAGTACATTATCGATCGGTGGTGCAAGTCGTCTGGTGGGGCGAGTGTTGCCTCACCATGATATGCGCCTCGATTGTCCAATGGCACGTCCTGTCCATCATTCCTCCTCTCCTCCTCTATTGTCATTTCTTTCAACTTGTTGTTGCTTTGGCTGGCTGGCTGGAGAGTGGTAGTAAGGTAGTATTACAATATATATGTTTAAGTATTAGTGATTGAAATGACTTGGATGGACGACCTTGAAAGGTGGGAATGTTGTTTGTTAATCGAGTATTGGCACCAAACTCCCTCGAATAAAGATGGGGGTGATCGATCGGGCTGTTACACTTTGATCAGTTTTTGCGATTAGTGTGATTTTGGTGGTGGTTATTCTTGTTTGTTTGAGTGAAAGTATGATGATACCATTTAGATGATGGGCTGGCGCCAACTTCTATCTTTAACTCTGAGAGAGATATCTTAAGTCTAACAATGCCACGTTGACATCAACAATGAATCAATCATATATCTGTTTGATTGATAAGTATATAATTGTTCAAATAAATGTCGGTCCCTAACATATCATGATCCAATGTTTGTGTAAATCATCTGTTCCAACATGGACTTGTTCCAACTCTCTGGAAACTGGCTGACTGGCTTTATTGTGATTCATGTATGATTGATCAATCACTTTGAAGTTTAATACAATGTCATCAGACTTGAATCATTGAGTGAACTTTGAGATTAATTAGATGATCTCGTTAATAATTAACGAAACTCGAAATAACGAAAGTTATTCTTTGTTTTGTCGTTATTCGTTAGTTGAGATATATTTGAAAAACCATGTAGTTTTGAATGAAATTTCATCTAGATCTACTTAAAACCTAAAACACACGAATCACTCGCTTTGATAACCGTGACCTGAGACTTGCAGAAAGGAATATCAGACGAGTTCAAGTCAGTCGAACATCATTCATCCCCTCTCCCCACCTCACACAAACATATACACAAATATATATTTAATTATATATATATACTTTATTTCTAATATATACACATATAATGTCTTCCATCGGAATTGATTTGGGTATGTACACTATCTACATGATCGAACGAACGAACGAACGAACGAACGAACGAACGAACTATGTCACTAACATTATAATTACTTTCATTCATTGATTATTAAATAATAAATAGGTACCACCTACTCCTGTGTCGGAGTCTGGCAAAACGACCGTGTTGAGATCATTGCCAACGACCAGGGTAACAGAACTACCCCATCGTACGTCGCTTTCAACGACACCGAGCGTCTCATTGGAGATGCCGCCAAGAACCAGGTCGCCATGAACCCAACCAACACCATCTTCGACGCCAAGCGTTTGATTGGCCGTAAGTTCTCCGACCCAATCGTCCAGTCCGACATGAAGCACTGGCCATTCAAGGTCATCCAGAAGGAGGGTGACAAGCCATACCTCCAAGTCGAGTTCAAGGGTGAGGCCAAGAGCTTCTCCCCAGAGGAGGTTTCCTCCATGGTTCTCCTCAAGATGAAGGAGACCGCCGAGGCCTACCTTGGAAAGACCATCAACAACGCCGTCATCACCGTCCCAGCCTACTTCAACGACTCTCAGCGTCAGGCCACCAAGGACGCCGGTGTCATCGCCAAGTTGAACGTCCAGCGTATCATCAACGAGCCAACCGCCGCCGCTATTGCCTACGGTCTCGAGAAGAAGTCCTCGACCGAGCGTCACATTCTGATCTTCGATCTGGGTGGTGGTACGTTCGATGTCTCCCTCCTCACCATTGAGGACGGAGTCTTTGAGGTCAAGGCCACCGCCGGAGACACTCATTTGGGAGGTGAGGACTTTGACAACCGTATGGTCAACCACTTCGTCGACGAGTTCAAGAGAAAGCACAAGAAGGATCTCATGACCAACCAACGTGCCCTCCGTCGTCTTAGAACCGCCTGTGAGCGCGCAAAGAGAACCCTCTCCTCGTCTGCCCAGGCCTCCGTCGAGATCGACTCCCTGTACGAGGGAATTGACTTCTACACCTCAATCACCCGTGCCCGTTTCGAGGAGCTCAACGCTGATCTCTTCCGTGGCTGCATTGACCCAGTCGAGAAGGTCCTCCGTGACGCCAAGATGGACAAGAAGACCATCGACGAGATCGTCCTGGTCGGAGGTTCAACCCGTATCCCCAAGGTCCAGTCCCTGTTGCAGGATTTCTTCAACGGCAAGGAGCTGAACAAGTCCATCAACCCAGATGAGGCCGTCGCCTACGGTGCCGCCGTCCAGGCTGCCATTCTCAACAACGAGGGTGGTGAGAAGGTTGCTGACCTCTTGCTGCTCGATGTCGCTCCACTGTCCATGGGTCTCGAGACCGCCGGTGGTGTCATGACCGTCCTCATCCCAAGAAACACAACCATCCCATGCAAGAAGCAACAGACCTTCTCCACCTACTCTGACAACCAGCCAGGCGTACTCATCCAGGTGTTCGAGGGTGAGCGTCAGATGACCCGTGACAACAACCTGCTGGGCAAGTTCGAGCTGTCCGGTATCCCACCCGCTCCACGTGGAGTTCCACAAATCGAGGTTACTTTCGATATCGACGCCAACGGAATCCTCAACGTCTCTGCCGAGGACAAGTCCACCGGTAACAAGCACAAGATCACCATCACCAACGACAAGGGCCGTCTGTCTGCTGAGCAGATCGACCGCATGGTCAAGGAGGCCGAGAAGTACAAGGCTGAGGATGAGGCCCAGCGCCAGAAGGTCGAGGCCAAGAACGCCTACGAGAACTACGCCTACACCATCCGTAACACCATGAGAGACGAGAAGGTCACCGCCAACCTGTCCGCCGACGACAAGAAGTCCATCGAGGATGCTTCCGAGGAGGCCATCAAGTGGTTGGAGGCCAACGCCTCTGCCTCCAAGGAGGAGTTCGATGCCAAGAGAAAGGATCTCGAGAACATCGTCAACCCAATCATGACCAAGATGTACCAGGCCTCCGGTGGTATGCCAGAGGGAGGTATGCCAGGTGGTTTCGATCCATCTGCCGCTGCCGGTTCCGCCCCAAGACCAACTCGTCCAGATGAGGACTTGGATTAAACTATATAGCAATAAATTAATTACTATATTTAAACGATTATAAGTTAAAATAATAATAACCTTGTATCTTAGTTTGTTGTTGTTGTCTTGGTTGTTGTAACTTGTAATTACCATGTTTGGATACTTGACAAGTTATCTCATTCCATCATCCTTCCCTTGTCCACGACTCGTTTGAAGATTCTTCCAAGGGTAGACCCCCTTTGATTTTTTCGAAAGAAGAATCCCAAGATTGAGATCAACTTCATGCATTCATTCAATCAATCATTCATTCAATCAAACATATAGATAGATAGATAATGGGAAAGAACGTATTTGATTATCCAAGGACATTATATCCACCAATCCAACCATATAAGGAACATAGGATGAAGGTGTCTGACGTGCATGATTTGCATGTTGAGGAGTCTGGCAATCCAGAGGGAAACCCTGTGATCGTTGTCCATGGTGGACCTGGCGGTGGCTGTGAAGACTTCTACAGACAATTCTTCAATCCCAAGCTCTACAGAATCATTATGTTTGATCAAAGAGGTTGTGGCAAGAGTTTGCCGTATGTATATTCATTCATTCGTTCATTCCTACGTTCAATCATTCATTTACTGACTTTGATGTTGATGATGATGTAGATTCGCATGCCTTGAGGATAACACAACATGGCACTTGGTTGATGATATGGAGAGTATGTAGTGTAGTCGTCAACTATCATGTAATGATCAACATTGCTAACTAATGGACAACAAACCAACCAACTTCATTCATACTTAGAGATTAGAGTGTTGCTCAATGTTGAGAAGTGGGTCGTCTTTGGTGGATCTTGGGGATCAACCCTGTCCCTTGCCTACGCCGGTAACTATACATACATACGACAAAGTCAACAACAAGTCCATCTAACATTGCCACTTGCCACGACATAGAGACACATCCATCAAGAACAAAGGCTTTGATCCTTAGAGGTATCTTCACACTTAGAAGGGATGAGTTGTTATTCTTCTATCAGGAGGGATCAAGTTGGTTGTTCCCAGAGTACTTTGAGCCATTCCGCATGATGATACCAGAGGTGGAGAGAGGCGACTTGATGAGCGCATATTATCGCCGTCTCACTGGCAGTGATGAGGAGGTCAAGCGTGCATGTGCCGATGCCTGGACACGCTGGGAGATGTCCACCTCCAAGCTCATTCTGGACGAGGACAAGATCAAGCATGGTGAGGAGGGCGACTTTGCCCTGGCCTTTGCCCGTATCGAGTGTCACTACTTTGTCAACGGTGGATTCTTCAAGGAGGAGGGACAGCTGATCAAGAACGCACACCTGCTCAAGGACATCCCTGCAGTGATTGTCCAAGGTCGTTACGATGTTGTCTGTCCAGCCAAGTCTGCCTACGATCTCCACAAGAGTTATCCAGGCTCAGTGCTCAGGATCATCCCAGACTCTGGCCACTCAGTATCCGAGCCAGGAACAATGTCAGCATTAGTAGAGGCTTGTGATCAGTTTGCAACACTCTAAAGTGGATGCGATCGGACAATAAACTAGTACCCTCGCCCTCACCCCAACCTCGCCCTCACCCTTGGACTCAGGATCCAGGGTCCTAATGATTGTGATCATTTTCAACTTGATGCACAACAAGATGATGACATCACAAACAGATAATATTATGTTTCCTCATCATATTGAACATAAGATCGCAATGCTATGGAGGGGCAAAGCTGGACATGGTCGAGGAACTCTATTAAGAAGATGGAGACTATCTATGAGTCTTGTCTCCAAGAGATGGCACTCATATATTGTATCACTCAATGTTACTGTTCACATTAGAGCACTATCCCCACTTCCTATATTTACACTCTCAGAGATGCAACAAACTCCAACAAAAACAAAAACAATAGCTATATATCTACTTTTGATATGACACCGTTTAAGCTACCTTAGTAGCAATATTATAACTGATGTTCTCAACACCAATGTATCCAAGTTCCAACAGTACTAAATAAGTCAACTTGGTTCTGGGACAAGAGACACAAGAATACCTATTATTATTTGTTCGTACAATTTATTTTATTATAATTTTATACCAAGAGATGTCGGATTTTGGATTATATTATTATTGTGATTATTATTATTTGTTTATGTTGGAATGATTCCAGTAAGATGATTAAAATTAATTAATTATCCATGGACATAATAAGTATACTTTGTTGATTGACCATCTTGTGCTCCATTATTAAAATATAAATAGTCTACAGTCTTTTTATCCATCATAGCCATCGGTGATTGAAGTGCCTTCATCTTGTACACTGTACTCTGTACATATGAATCGGCGATTTGACTTGCCATATATGTAATATTAATTGAGTTCATGGAACAAATATTAATAATATAAATATATATATATTAATAAATATATTAATAAATTATTTAAATAGATCGATCGGTTGGGAATATTAATTGATTTGATTTGGTTGAATGATAATATTAAAAAATAAAATATGATTGATTGTTGGATCGGAAATGGAACCTTTGTACAGTCCGGTACAGACTGGGTTTGGGATGGAAAATACAATGAATGGCAATGGTTAGATGGATGTCCTTCTTTACATGTGTCACTCAATTTCAAAGTTGTGCCCGATCGATGGTTGGATGGATGGAAGGTCGGCAATATCCATGGCTGGCTGTGACAAATAATAATAATAATAATAGTAGCGGTTATAACCGCTCTGGGAATATGGGCATCGGCATCGGGTGCAGGCCCGCGGTGACAAGTATCCATTCATTATAACTAAACATTGTAGATTGGCACGTTCTAAATTACCGTGAAGCAATGCGCTTTAACTGTGTTGAACCAATGGCGTGTGGCTGTGAATGGAAATGTCAGAGCATAGTGTGTTGTTGTGACTTGTAAAATGGTCAGACGAATCAGTATCTCACGTGGAATCCGACAATGCATATCACCGGGTATATATCAAGACAAGTCTTACTCTTTCCATTCACTATTCATTGTTGATGGTGCTGACTCTCATTGCGAAGCAATCAATATATGTGAGGAACGTCATACTCACGAAAGGTGGGAGATAAATGAGTGACTGATCAAGTGTGTGGTGTGAGTGTGGGTGGGACATCAATCAATCAAACAATGATGTCAAAGGTAAGATGGTGGTGGGTAACAGTGATGGTGAGTGTGAGTGTGTGTGTGGCAATGAACTCTCGATTGGTGTTCATTCGTCAGTGCAATGGCAAGATACTCAACTTATCCCTATGGAATGAATGATTGAATCAATGGAATGAGTGAAGGAATGAAGGAATGAAGGAATGAAGGAATGAGGATGTTGTCATTGAAATAATGTGTGTGTTATGATGAGTGGGTGTCTACTCCGAAGAACTAAGCCAATGACATGTTGTCGAAGTACTATTACCGATCAGGCCAAATATATTGGAGATGTCCATTTTCTGACTCCTTTCATTTATCTTACCGTTGACCATATCCACAATATTACCTTAACCTGGCAGACACTCTCCATTATTTTATTCAACAACACATACAACTCAAGATAAAATAAAGTAGAAAGGTGATTTTGAAAACTCCATCGATAGGGTCATATTGACAATCCAGTCCAATCCTAGTCTGACTTGACAACCTACTATATTTAATTACAATAATTAATATTGATTCATCAATCATGTTTGGAATGAGACCTAATATATGACTTGGCTTTACAATAATTATGATTATTTTTGATATGATCAACATTCGTTCGTTTTTTGGGCAAATCACCAAAACATTCTATTGCCGAACGACATTTTATTACTTCATTTCAAGAATAAGACGATCGATCATACATAACATATACATACAGAAAGATATAGGAGTGAAGTGATGAAGTTAACAGCAAACAAACTATCAGAGTTCTATCCTGATGTCAGTACAACAACATCGATTGTATTGTCATCAAAGGAGATCAATGAGTTGGGTGACCTCAGCTGTTGTTTGGATCTCAAACGATTAGACCTCAGCAAGAATGAGATTGCCAACATGTATGGTCTCAAAGACCTCGTCTCACTCGAGACACTCAATGTATCAACCAACAAACTTGAGAGAATGATCGATATCAAGTCAATGACAAAGTTAAAGGGTATGTGTTTACATCTTTCATGAGCATGATTGGTTGATTGATTGACTGACACATCCATGATTGATAGTGTTGAACATGTCACATAATAAGTTAAAGAGGATTGAGGGAGTGATGAAGTTGGCCAATCTAAATGCCTTGGTACTCAATAATAATAATATATCGACGATTGAGAACATGGAGTACTTGCCCAATCTCAACACATTGGTACTCTCACACAATGCCATCGAGCATATCCAAGGTATCAAGTTCCTCAAAGAGTTGACCAAGTTGTCAATATCACACAACACCATCAAGCATATCCCAGACATGAGTCAGAATACCAAGGTATGCCACTCAATCGGATCAATCAATAACATGATATGGAACCATTCCACTCACTCCCACACTCAATCAATCAATCACATGACACATTCCAGCTCAAGGAACTTAGGATCACAAACAATAAGGTGTTTACAATGGATGCAAAGATACAACTGCTGCATACTCTTCAGATCATTGACTTGTCACATAACTTGTTGAGTAATTATAAGGATCTGGAACCTTTGACAAAGTTAAAGAGTCTGAGGAGTCTGAGTTTGATTGGTAATCCAATTGCTGCACAAGAGGACTATAGAGAGAAGATGAAGGAGATGTTCCCTGCACTGGACAGTCTGGACAACAAGCCATTCTCTGACAGGAAGATTGGAAAAGTGGACAAGAGGAAGAAGAATCTCGAGAAGAGGGAGACTGTCGAGCAACAAAAGAAATATAGGTTGGAGAGGGAGGCGTCTGCCAGTCGCGATGACAGTGATGACAGTGATGATGAGGATGGCAGTGATGATGAGAAGAAGAAGAAGAAGAAGGTGATTGTAAAGAGACCAGCAATCAAGAGGAAAGGACAAGATGATGATGAAGATGATGAGGAGGAGGATGACCAACCATCAAAGAAACAACGTGTGGCAGTACACTCGTCATGGGAGAAAACAAAGAGCAAGAGACCATTGATGGCAGACAAGACAAAGCATGCTTTGGCCAAGCCATTGGTATCCAAGGATACTAAAGTTGATGTGGAGATGACCGAGCCAAAGAGGGTGACTAGAGAGCCAAAGATGGATACCAAGAGCAAGGTTGCCGCCCCAGTGTCAATGGCGGAGAAGAAGAGACCGGTGGCAAGCGAGCCAAAGATCGATAAGAGTGTCAAGAAACAAGATAGCAAGTTAGTGGAGAAGAAGAAGCAGTCATCATCACCAGCACCAGCAAAGACAACGACAACAACAACAACAACGACAACACCAAAGAAGAAAAAGTCAGCGATTGAGGAGACTAGCAGTAACAAATCAATCACAAAGGAGAAGAAGAATGAGGATAGTTCATTGAGCTTTGGTGAAAGAGTCAAGAAGATCGATATGGCTGATGGTCCAGGATCAAAGGTGACCAAGTCCAAGACCACCCCATCAAAGACAAAGCCAACCACAACAGTGCCAACAACGACAAAAACCAAGAACGAACTTGTCACATTCTCTGATAGTGATGGCGAGGATAACAAATCATCAACAACAAGTCAGCCACAATATGCCTACAAGTTCAGCAGCGAATCAAACAACAATGACAATGACAATGGCAATGACAAGAACAAGAGCAAGACGAATGGCAAAGAGGACAAGAAATCAAAGAACAAACAGGCAAAATCACAGACCAAAACCAAACCAGCCAAATCAGTGTTCGACGATGATGAGGAGGATGACCTGGTGAAGGAGTACAAGGAGATGAAGAAGCAGCAACAACAGAAGGCCCCACAACAACAGAAGCAGCAAAAGAAACAGAAATCGGAGGAAGCACAACCCAAGAAGGAAGTGGCGCCAATGATGAGTGCAGCAGACTTGATGGGAATTAATAGTAATGACGATGACTATTAATCCAATGATGATAATAATATATATAAATGGAATGGAGTAAGATCCAGTTTACTTCCCCTTGTTATTATTATTCATAAAGTTATCCAGCCTCTCTTCCATTTCCTTGGTTTCCAGTTTTGATCTTCTGATTATCTCATCAATTCGCTGATCCTCTGTATTGTACTCGGATGACAATATCGGTTTGATTGGTTGTTCCACATTGGACAATAACTTTGAGAATGCTGTTGGTTGTGTTGGAGCTGCTTCTGCAACAGGTGCAATACCTTGCTCTTGTTTCAATCTATTGATCTTGTCTATGGCCTCTTGTGGCAATTGTGGTGTCTCGAATGTCAATGCCCTCCTCAAGCTCTTGAGTGACTCGCGGACATCAAATCCCAATAAATTAGACATTACTTTATCATGGTAATTCCTCAGCTACAAGGTTTGATTGATTGATTGATTGATTGAGTGAGCGAGCGATTGAATGATTGATGTCTTTGAATATCTTGGATAACATACACCAGTTACAACAGTATCTTTCTCTTTACCTGGCTCGTAGTAATCGCTGAAGAGTGCAAAGTAGAAGGCCAGTGAACATGTGATGTAGGTGATATACTTGCCAGTGCGGAATGATATCACTGGACGAACTTGTTTCTCCATCCACTCATTATTAAACATTGATTTATTAACATCGTCTATAACAGGGGGTCTATGTTCAACATTGTTTGTATTTGTCGTCGATGTATTTGGTTTAACATCTGTTGTCGTTGATGTAGTCGATGTTGATGTCGATGCTGTTGACTTTGGTGGAGTCTCTGTAGTGTATCTCCTCCTTTGTTTGACCTCCTCCCAATCAATCACTCTATTATTAAACTTATTCCTATTCATTATATGTATGTATGTATGTATTATATATGTAATGTTATTTGTAATCAAATATCTGTTTGGTTGTGTGAAAAGTTCTGCATCATGATTCGTTGTAGCCGAATGCTTATTCGATTTTTATCACAATGAGCCCCAAATTTCACACAAAAGACGAAAGAATGTCTGGGGTTGACCTCTTCACTTTGTTCAACTTTGACAAGTATACAACTTGTTAACATCACTAGATAGATAGATAGATATTAGTTCATACATATACACACAACATGTTGTCATCTGTAGCTCGATACACTACTACATCTACTCTACAGAGGCTTGCACATTACCAAACAAGCAACATAGCCTCAGCTGCCTCATCATATATATTCAATCAACAGAGATCAGGACCATCATCACCATTGTACAGCAACAACAGATACTATTCAACCAACACACTTACATATCCAAGCGAAACTAATCCATTCAATATCACTGTTACTGACTTGTGCGCAAAGGTGAGTTATTGATTGATTGATTGATCAAGCATCACTACTAACCAACCTTTAACCCCGACACATAGGAGATCAACCATCAAAAGACAAACTTAAAGTCCGATGACACCAAGTTGAGAGTGATGGTGGACACTGGCGGTTGCAGTGGATTCCAATATATATTCAAATTCGACACTAAGCCTTCACCAGAGGATGATGTGTATGTTTGATAGATTGATTGGACATGATTGATTGATAGGTCGGCTAACATGTTTCGATCCAACAATTTGGACATTATAATAGTGTATTCACAAAGGACAATGCAGAGATTATAATCGATAAGGTATCACTGGATATGATGAATGGATCAATTATAGACTATGAAGTGGAGCGGATGAGGAGCACATTCGTCGTGTCACACAATCCAAACACCATCAAGTCATGTGGTTGCAAGATATCATTCGACTTGAAGAAGAAGTAGCCCATCCAGCAGTAACAGCAGTACATACTATATGAATGGCACTTGTTTATTATATAATATATATAGATGGGATGTGGAATGATCCCTTGTCAACACATACATATCATATTCCTCTCCTTCTTCCCCCTTTTCCTCCTCACTCCACCCATCCATCAATCCATCGATCCATCTTACACACTCAGACAAAGTGTGACTCTACTGATATGATGTTCAGACGATCATCCTTGAACAGACCCTTGACTGCATCAACCTTGACAGTGTCGGCCACAATAGCGACATTACTTGTGTCGTCATCGAATAGGATGCTCAAGTGCTTCAGTGAGTCCTTGATCTCCTGCTCACTAATCTTGAACAGCTTGTCCAACAGCACTCTATATCCATCCGATGGCCATTTCCTGATCACATGACTAATCAACGACTGGAAGATGGAAGTTATCGATTGAGTGAGTGAGTTGAATGTTAATAAACCCAAACCAGGCCATCAATCAATCAATCAACATACCTGATAGATAGCCTTAAAGACATTCTTCTCAGCATTGACAAACTCGAATAGGACTGAGCTGGCTGCGGTTTGGACCCATGCTGGATTCAACTGGCCACTGGATATCACGTCACAAACGATACGTTTGGACTCGGAGAATGCCTTCTCAAGGCTGGAGGACTTGGAACAACTGAATGTGAGAATGCCAGACTCACGATCAATGTAAAGGTCGTAGTTGTAGGTCAGACCGGCGCCGCGCAGACCCTTCCAGAACGGGCCCTCCATCTGCTCAAAGTAGTGAATGGCCAACAACAGTGCGGCAAACTCATTGGACAGCATGCTGTCGTATCGGAATGTTGTTGGATGTGTTCGGGTGAAGTATCCACTGGTCGAACCGGGCAGTGGCAGCATCTGGTGCACCTTCCTCTCGTTGACCTTGTCCGAGAGCACTTGAATGACCATTGGTGGTCGCGCTACTGCCGTGTCTTTCCAATGATCAAAGCTGTCGATCCACACCTGTTTGACGTCGTCCAGCTGGTAGAGGTCCGCGCCAACATGAACGGTGGTCGTGGAGGGATTGTTGAAAAAGTCCCTGATTGAGTTGAGCTTGTCGACGTACTCGGTGGTGTCGGGGTCTGCCGCCAGCTTGGCGAGGATGGCCTCGAGGAAGATATACTGGCGCTGGAAGTTGAGCACTGATTGGTTGGACTTGTCGTGGTGGTAGAGGTTGAACTTGGTCATGGCGCTCACCATGTACTGGCCCTCGTTCCTCAGGGGTGAGATGTCATCAAACATCTGTTGGGCAATGACCTTGATGCGACTGTTTACAAATCTAATGTCACCGCCAATCAATGAGCGGACGAGTCCGACTGCATCCAAGTAGTTGTCCTGGGTGACCTTGAACTTTGCAACACACAACTGTGAGAATGGAGTCTTTGATTGCTTCATACCGACTGTTGCAGAGTAAGTGATGAATGTCTTCAAATATATCAAGTCCATATCCTCATGGCTAACTTCCTCTCCATCAATAACTACTGGTGTCTAATATTATTGGGTGTGAGTTGGTGATTGATTGATTGAATGATTAGTGACTGACTTACCATGAAGAACAACTTAAAGTACAACTGGAGGTATTGTCTTAGCTCGTCTGGCAAGTCAAAGGTGTTCATCAGTACATGTATCTGGACAAATGATGTCTGGGCGTCTAAGGGTGTGGAGGTAAAATGGGTAAGTACGTGACCATTCCGGACCATTCCAATGATTGGTGAATCATTCAAACATACGGTTTAACAACATATCGAATGGTGCCTTCTCCGGCGACTTGGATAGTACATGCTCCATCAATTTCCTGTGATCCTCATCTTGCTTTGATGGAACATCATTGAACAGACTGACAATGGGAATGAACTTGATTGCTGATGGCGATGGTGTCTTGATCCTCTCTACATTATTTGATTGATTGATCGATCCAAAGTGTCAGTCAGCCAGCCATCATGTCCAAAATACCATCACGTATTCCAATACATACCAAACAATTCCTTGTCGATTGGCTTCTCGTTGACCTCTTGACTTTGTTTCAAACGTTCACCAAGTTGTTTGATCTTCTCTTCGCCAAGCTCTTGGATCTGCTTCTCAGTGCGTAGGGTCTCGACCTCGGTCAGTCGCTTGGACTCTGCAGTGGATGGTATGGCAACGATCTCAATCACAGGCTGATCGATAAAGAATCGTTTAATCAGGTTGAGCCAGAATGCCTCATCCTTTACCAACAACTCATCAAAAATGTCCAAACTGATGCTCTTTGTCAGATTAGTCTTGTCCTCGCCATACAAGAAGTCCATTATAACTGGCTCCGATACAATGCCCTTGATCGACTTGTCAAAGCTGAGTGTAGTCTGTTGTGATGTATGAGTGAGTGTGTTAATGGCATGACGCGAGGAGTGGCTTGACGGACACATACTGATTGTTTTGTACTCTCTAGGACAGCATGCATCTTCTCCATGTCAATGTCTTTGTTGTCGAGTAGCTCTTGGATGACTTGGAAGAACTTATCCTTGACTTGTCTCATCTTCTTTACATTGCAATTGTCAAAGTACACGACCAATACTGATGTGGAGAACTCGTACTTATAGAACATTGACTCTGTTGCGTATGGCTCTTCAATATCAATCATCTCTGCGCCAATTGGTGATGTTGGTCCATCCAGCAAGTATGACTATGTTCCAAATTGCATGAGTAAGTAATGGTCCAATGTCCATGATCAAACAATGAATGGCCTGACTTACCATGAGTACAGAGAGGGCATCGGACAACTTGTGCTCAGATTGCTCGATACCTTTGAATGAGAGATATACTGCACCGATGGTCTCGTCTTCTGAGCCGTAGGTGATGTCTTTGGAGATGGACTTGTCAAAGAATACTGGCTTCTCTTGGAATGGACGAACCATTGGTGTTAGTGTACCCTTGGACATAATCTTCTGTTCAAAGGCATCTAGTGTGGCAAAGATTTGTTCAGTCTCCACCTGGCCAACGACCAATATACCCATGTTATCCGGGCGATAATAATCCTTGTGATACTGTCTGATTGTGTCAACGTCCAATTTGCGTATATCCTCTAGCAATCCACCAGTCTCACTCTTATAACCAGTATCATTGGTGAACAACATCTGTCTGAGTCTGTTTGATTGATTGAGTGAATGAATGAATGAGTGATCGAGCGAATGAACGAGTGTGATTGAGTTGGCGCTTACTCAAAGTCCACGATAGAGAATTGCTTATGCTGTCTGGCTTGCATCTCACAGTATACTACACCAGAGTCATGTCCTTTGCCATCGATGTGATGGATCTCTGTGACGTAGGACTCGTCCGTGAGTGTTGGATAGAGGATGTGATCGAGGAAGATGGGCAATGCCTGCAGGAATCCCTCTGATCCCGCTGTGGACAGGGTGTATGCAGTATGATCTGTTGCAGTCCATGCATTAGTACCCTGTGCAAAGCATTTAGATACAATAGTATCAAGGAAACCTTTATAAGGATAGTCCTCTGAACCCATAAACACCAGATGCTCCAATGTATGTGGGCATCCATCATGTCTATGTATCTCTGTTGCCAAGAAGAACTCGCCTATTTAATGTGTAAGTAATGATGTTGTTGACATTCATTCATTCATCATTCAATCATTCATTCATACCATGAACCAATGGACTGGTATCCTTTACATTGTAGAGGACTAGACCACTTCTCTTTAGTCTCCACTTCTCAATGTCTTTGCCTCTCAAGTTGAACTTGACCAACAACTCATACTTATCACTATTGATATTCATATTATATCTCTCTCACTTTAATTATATGTTTAGAGTATAATGTAGTAATGGATGTGTTTCCCAATGTGATGATCACACGCTCCCCCCCTCATTCAAGAACACATGTTCTACATCTTTGCACTCTGATGATGAATGAAGTGCAATCTCAAAAACACACACTTCTTAGGATCATTATCATTCATGTTATATCTCTATCTCTTTATCTCTTGTAATATAATAATGAATGTATGAATGGATGAATAGAAGGATTGATTGAAACAATTTGGTGTCTAGGTCAGAAGTAGTAGAAGGTAAAGAATCAATCAATCTATCTATCTTTGATGGAAGGGTGCACGGAATATTACAAGGCAACACAACACGTGATCATCAATTACAACAAGTCAATAGAACAATCAAACAAACAATCAAAGAGTCAAAGAAATCAATCATGATTATGTTTTACAACATGTAAATTTCGACCAGGGTAAACATTTATCTTCACTTTAATAATTTCTCTTACACTCGAGGTGGTTTAAGTTTCACCAATTACACCAATTGGTGTAACAAATATGACCTCAATGATCATCAACATCGCCATTACCACCTACTGACAGTGAAGTGATAATATAGATCTCTTTAGATTTGATGATCATCGAGGTGCACAACAGCAGTACATACCCCAACAACACCAAACATACCCGCTACTTTACAACAATGAGCCAGCAATGGGTCACCTTTAGAATTAATTGCAAGTGTTGTGTTGTCGAAGTGGAACAACAAGATTATCCTTTTGAAATCAAATTCTTGTTGCTTTGCTTGCTTGGTGAATGAATGAAAAGATATCTAACTACAATCGTTCAAAAACAAGATATTTTGGTGTAGGTTGCACCAAAAACTTAACAAGAGTCAGGTGCGTTATTTCGGGATGGACTGGACGGATGGTGTCCTTCTGGGCCTCATTGGGGGCATGGTTTAAATACAATATGTGGAGTCAGTTAATAGAGGTAAGTAACCCTTGGTACCGCCCATATCATTCGTGTCCAATGTGATAAATGGAGATTCATCTTGTTGGTGTCACTCTGCCTTTTGCCAGGCCTAAACCATACCACCTGGTTTTGTGTGTGTTATATCCTACTGATTGATCATGCATTGTTGTTGTGGAGGTAGTGGATGAGTCCGACTACTAAATCACCAAACAAATGTAAACAATACTCCACACGCTTCTCAGGGTGCAATGACAAACAATGCAATCTCCTCAACAGGTTCGCGGTCCACCTGACTACACTTACTGGACTCTGCCTCTTCAATTCACCATTCCATTTAATCATTCAAGTAATAATAATAATAATAATAATAATAATATTCATACACATATAATTGTGTATAACTGTATCACTACTTAATCAATCAAAATAATTGTAATATTATAAACAGATCAATCAATCAATCAAATTAGGAAGACATGTCAAATCTTCAACGATCAGGTGTCATCACCTTTACACTTGTAGTGTTGTTGGTGGCTTTGATTGGCACTACATCTGCAATTTCCGATTCACGTAGGTCCACCCACGAGTGTCAGATTATCCATTACGCACACTCATTCACTCACACCCAATCACAATCAATCAATTTCATCAACAACAGAATGGACTGTGCTCAATTCATTCGCCAGTAATCTTGGATTTAAATGGCCGTCGAAGGACTGTAACGTGTATGGAGTGTACACTGTTAGCAGCAGATCCTATAACCTAAACTCCTACATTGGTTGTGACAATAGTCAGAACCTTATTAACCTGTATGTACTTACTTACATCACATACACATTCATTCACTTTACAACATCAATACTAACCATCAATCCTCTCAAAAGTACATTGGAGGCTGCGCCAGCATCTAATAAACTATGTCGTCCATTGAGTGGAAACGCCATCCTGGATAGTGACAACTGGAGTACCATCGACAACCTGAAGACACTGTATGTAGTTGTTGTTATTGTTTAAAATGGATATGAATGAGTAGGATACCATACTAACAACTCACTTAATCATTCAATCAATGTAGTAACTTGATCAATGTTGATCTCTCGTCCTCAGGAGGTATTCCAAGCAAGTTATATGATTCAGAGATGGGCTCCTTGTACACACTGTAGGTAGTCCATGATCATTCATTCA
Organism: Acytostelium subglobosum LB1; assembly: GCF_000787575.1. NCBI lineage: Eukaryota > Evosea > Eumycetozoa > Acytosteliales > Acytosteliaceae > Acytostelium > Acytostelium subglobosum. The sequence continues at coordinate 270,802 of NW_012236520.1, read as the reverse complement.
TTCTTTCTTTAGTACATTCATTATTAACACATATGATTATCCAGATCCATCACTGGTATTTGCAAGGCCAACTTCAATGGAGGTGTATTCACAGAGAGACTTGACAATCTCTATGTTGAGAATGCCTTGGGTACCTTCCCCAACCTCACAGCCGCCACCAATCTATATAATTTGTAAGTAACTACGATATCATATGATTGATCATCCATGTATCCTGACCCTAATCAATCAATCAATCAATCAATCAATCAATCAATGACCATCTACAGTGCACTTACTCAGAGTCCAAGTGACACACTGAAGTTTATTTTGTCCCCATCGTTATTCACAAGTTCAATGACAACATTGTAAGTGTTTATACTTGATCAAGCATGTTGATCTGACCAAGAACAATAACTAACAAGTTTATAATTTTAGTAAGTTGATCCTTACCTCTCAACCATCCACAATCGTCTTGCCAGGATCCATCCTCAATGCTCAAAACCTCATTAACAAGTCTACAAAGCTAACCTCATTGTATGTATACCCTCACCCTTGCCCTTGCCCTTGCCCCTACCCTCATACTCATACTCAATTCCATTATATAGTATAATCAACTCTCCTGGCTTCTCAACCAACTTCAACTCATTCTTCACATCGGTTCCAAACACTTTGACATTCTTGTCAATGAGTGGACTTACACTCTCGGACCAAACTACATTGCCAGATGTCCCACCTGCTAAATGGTCCAACCTCAAGGGTTTGGCCTTGGAGCGTCTAGGACTCACCGGCACACTCAACAACAACTACTTCCTCATGTCAAACCTCACCTCATTGTCATTGATGCATAATCCAGCGTTGGCCATGACCATCCCCACTCAGTTTGGTTCATCGTCCAACATCAAATCGCTCTACCTCTCTGACACCAACATCAGTGGACAACTCCAAGAGAACATCCTCGACAATGGACTCACCACACTCTATCTGACCACTGTCAATGGACTCAAGAACACCTTGCTCCCCACAGCATTCCTCTGTCTCCCACCATCATACTTCACCGGTCTCACCATCCCCGCCTACATCTTTGACAATGTCACCTTTACCAACTACCAAGGACCAGATACCCCAAGGAGTTGTGGTATGTATTCGAGTCAGCTGACATTGATCAGCTGATCAATGTTCAATCAGCTGACATCAGTAATATCAGCTGACTTTGACAAAAATTCTAACATATCATACCTACCCTCTCCTACCCAGAACCATCGATCACCTTCATCTCCAACCCAATCAGCAGCAACTTGACATTCTTTACCGTTGTTGGTATTAACTTTGGTGACAAGCCAAACATTAAAATGGTCTCTGGAAATGATCAGTACATTGTCAACAACAACAATGTGAATGCCTCTGCATTGCTATGTATCACTCCAGTGTTCTTGCAGGGTGCCGGTACTCTCTACCTCACCCAGACATACGGCGCACTCAAGACTGCCACCATCCCCTACAGCTTCATGATCCCCTCCATCACATCGATCTCCTCGCCACCCACCCTTGGAGGCTTTGTAACGCTCACTGGCTATGACCTACTGCCATTCACTCAGCCAAATGCTATTGGCACCTATGTGATGATTGGTAACACCCCATGCACCAACCTTACCTCGGTCGACGTGTTCAAACAGATGTCTTGTTTGGTTCCACCAGGCATCACATCCAATGTCCAGGTGCTAGTGTCGATCAAGGGTCTGTCCAGCGACCCCTCAACCACACCAAACTTCTTCTACCGCGCGCCCACCGTCCAGACTGCCAACGCCATGTCTCCAGACAAGGAGAACGCCATGACCATCACAGGTTCCGACTTTTGGACCGACATCAATGCTGTCAATGTTACCGTGCAGCTGGGTGCTCAGCTGATTCAGTGCAACGTCACATACGTCAATCACTCAATCATCTACTGCACATTCCCTTCTGTTGGCTTTGTCGCTGGCACTCATAACATCCAAGTAGCCGTGGCCGATCAACCATCATTCCCCAACAGCTTGTTCTCATTCGTCGACATCCAGTTGTGTCCAGACTCATGCGGTGGCTCGGCAAAGGGCGAGTGCAACGTCGGTTTCGGTCTGTGCAACTGCAAGAATGTTGCCGGACCATCATGCTCTGAGGGCGCCATCCCATCCACCCTCCAGGTCAACACTACAGCCCCTGTTTTGTCGATCTCCTCGCCAGACTCTACCACCACACTCAACGCCTACCTCGTTTCCGTTTATGAGAATGGCGCTGAGACCAAGATTGCCAACTGGCAACAAGCATCCCTGCCCGCAACACGTGCCAACTCATTCACATGGACTTCTGGAAGCCGACAGATCGTCGTCATCATTCGTCCAAACAATGCCAGCACACCAGCCGACCTTGTTGGTCCAGGTGCCCTGCTCAACGTCTTTGACAACACATTCACATACCAAGTGTCCTACCAATCAAAGGGCGACAGCTACAATGATGTTGGCTTCAAGTTCCAGTTTGATGTCTTCCCCACCGAGTGCAGCGCCCCACCCATCCACGTTGCCTATCCAGCACAGGGACTCAACACGTCAGTTCACTGGCTCACTTTGACCAAGTTCAACACATCATGGTTCGCTCGTCTGCCACAGGTAGCCAGCATCAACGGCAATGGAGGTTCGATCTCAAGCACACTTGGAGTTCGCGACGGCACCACCACCAACATAGTTGCCGACGTCAACAACTACAAAGAACCAATCAGCAGCGTGAACTTTGAGTTTGACTTTAGCGCATTGACGGCGTCGGGTTCGGCCGGACGTGTTCCAGTCACCACCAACTGTCCATCCAATCAACCGGGCGACAACAGCAGTGGCGACAAGGGCGGTCGTGGAGGTGGCACTGACAACAAGTGGAAGGTCACCGTTGGAGTTGTAGTTGCTGTCGTTGGCACAGCCATCATAGCTGCCGGTGGATTCTTCATTTGGAGACAACATCGCAACCTTGAGCAAACCAAGAGTCTTTTGGACAAGAAGTTGAAGGAGATCAATGCCAACCTTTAACCAATCATGACCTCTACTCCTTTGCGCATACCGTTTCCCTCACTCCCTATACCATTTCTATCTCAACCATCCTACTTCACACATTATGAGAACAATCCGATTAGCTTTGTACAATATTCAAAAGAATGGCAACGAAGCCAGGCCTACAAGTTATGGTAATAACAAATGTAGACTAATTACAATTAAAAGATATATTTAATTGATTGTGGACAACCAATAATGGGGTTCTATTTAAGATTAAGTGTTATGGATTATACATGGATTAATTAATCCCCACTTTGTTGGGTCGATCTGACTCACACATAACAGACTTTTTGATTTATTGTTAGGATTAATTAGATTTAATTATAATAATTATTATAATATCCTGGATTTGATTTGCAATGATCTCTACAATTAAAGTTTTGGTTTGCATTCGCTCTGCAAACATTAAGACATACACGTTCCATGAAAGAAATACTTTCAAAATATTTATACTCTGTATCGGAATCATCGCATTTGAAGGTAAAATACCTAGGGCATATCTCAGCGTGTTTGACCCAATCTTTTTTGGCAAGCAACTCGTTACAATAGTCAGGAATGGTTACCACAGTGGCGCATTGATCTTGGCAACTTGGTTGTTCAGAGATGACAAAAGTAATTGAGATAAGAAGGTATAAGGAAATAGTGAGATAAGATTTCATGATTGAGATACAATGAGATAATAGGACCAACCTTGGTCTTTTATACGCCGAGATGAGAACTGCCCTCAGTACACTGATGGCAGTATAGACACGATCTGTTAAACCATGAATGGCCTATTTCCACAATAAAAGTACAACATATTCTTTTGATACACACTGCTTTATTACAATGTTTTCGCCCACCGACCTACACTACATGACTTTGTCTACCTTTTGGTGTCGTCGACCTCTCGGAAGAACACGAGCAATTCAGCTTGTAAAGATTATATATACCAGTTCTACACTTTTGGTTATGATCATTTGTATATCCCCAATGTTTACCTTCACCAGGGGGAAGTGTGGTGAGGGGTGGAGACAGAGAGTGATCTGAGTACTATTACAACTGAGGATTCAAAATCAACATCACCATCATCATCGTCCTTATTTACATCGAGTAGGTCAATCTATTTACAAAAAATCTACCTTCACCACCAGGGGGAAGTGTGGTGAGGGGTGGAGAAAGAGAGTGGGGAATACATAGATATTTGGACAGTATTGATCTAGAGGCAGGGAAGAACACTTTTCCTTCTGAGTGTAATAATGACCAACTAAATTGTAAGTTTGAATTAATCCAAAGATCTGGATTGCCTGGGATAAGTGAATGATTTTATTAATTAAAAAACAAGAGAATTGTCTACATCCTCGTCCTGATTTACATCGAGTAGGTCAATCTATTTACAAAAAATAGAATTCATTATCTGTATCCACAATACCAATTTAACTCCATATCATTTGTAAGATTATAATCCAAATTAGTATATAAAGTATCTATTTGGTTTGAATCTCAGAGTTATTTGTACCATCCATCAATTAATAATTAATGTCAAGATTATTTTTATTACTACTTTTAGTTGGACTTGTTCTCTCTGTTAAACAAACTCCTCAGGAAGAATGCGAAAAAGTTTGCAAACAACAAGATATCAAAGTAGAGGAATGTTCTCAACTTCTCGCCAATCAAGAGTATAAAGCTTTTGTCAAACAACGGTGCACACTTGTAAACAACTGCACTGCTGTTAACGATCCCAATATGGGCACCTACTCTAATTATGCTCATGGCACCTGCGTGTCCAATTGCGAACCGGGCGGTGGATACCATTATTGCGCTAACTCACTTTGCCAAAACTTGCGAGTAAGAATGAATTACTTTAATGCTCCAGAAAACATTTACGATGATGTAAAAAAGAGATACAGATCATAAAATTATCATCATCACTTAATTTAACATCTTGAAGTACAAGTTAATAAACAAATAATATATAGTTGTACAATGAACTAGAGACTATTGATAGCATTGACCATGTTGCTGACTTGTGTGGCAGTTTGCAATGCAGTGAGAGTGAATGATGGAGAGTTGTCAAACAGTGAGACAACAACAACAACAACAGCCACAGCAGGGAAATTTGAGTCCCAGCATGATAATTGCATCAAAGGATGACCTATCCACATTATCGATAATGTGACATTGGAATGATTGACGGACCTGACATGGAGTGGGGAGGAGGAGGAGATGTTGTCAGTCAGCACGATGATCAAAGTGACATTAATGTCACCATGGTGTTGCTGGGCTGCATACTCAGCATATTCTTTGACAAGTCCACGATAGTTGCTGAATCAGGCGTAAAACTATTTTCCTAAATGTAGACTTATCTCAATTAAAGAAAAATATTAATATTTAATTGTTTGATTTTGGACAACCAACCAATAATCGATTGAATCTAAGTGTTTTGGATTTTACAAGGATTAATTAATTAATCAATTCCCACTTTGGCAATGAGGTCATCGATCTCAAACACACACAACACACTAACACTTAATTATCACTCCAATTATCATATCTTATGTGATGAATATTCATTTATTATTAGGATTACTTAAGATTGAAATGAAGACTTAATTGTTGGGAAGACTACCTTTAAACAAAAATATATATATATATATGTGTGAATAAATTAGTTCTGAATCAAAATCAAATAACAAATTAATTAAATAAGTAATTAACTATCATATTGAATATAATAACAATGAAGATTATTATCATTTTATTAATAACTATTTTCTTAATAGTTGGAATCCACGCGGTCTGTGCTAACATTGTGGAAGGCACACAAGGTGATACATCGCCCAGTATTTTTGGAGGTGATATAACAAATGAAGACGATATCTTTTCAGAATTCACCTTTGGACCTGATGACAGTGGAGATAATTTATTTGATGATAATAGTGGATCAGAAGATAGTAGTAGATATTTTGATATGTTTATCAACAAATAAAAAAATTTTGTATTCATTTTTGTCCCATAATACTTTTCATCAACGTTTGGAACATGTAGGCAAAAATGATCGTTTTTACGATTATGACAGTCATTTCTATTAACGAGACACAATATTTGCTGTTGTGAATCAATGATTGGGCTGCAAGAAGAAAGCAGGCTTTGAGTTGTTGGTCGTCTACTTCAGTGGTGATTAGCAAATTAAGTTGGCAACATCAATCCACAACACTTATAAAACTAAAGATATAAACTACTACACAACAAGATCAATTAATCAATCAATAAATCAATATTGGAATCCTCCCATGGAACATTGATTGATCGAGGAGGTAACCTTGAAACTCAAACAAATACAAGTCATAAACCAAACCAAGTCTTATGCAAACTAAATGGTCAACTGGATGTTGTTTTGTTTAATGTGATCGCAAAGAGAAAGCCTGATTTGGAAATGTCTGGTAATGTTAATACAAGATAGTATTGTTGTTGATATTGTTGTTTGTATTGCCAAGTTGGGGAAGAGAGAGAGTCGTGAAGAGGAGAATCGCAAGGATTGCAAGATGAGTTTGATTGATTTGATTGGATTGGATTGATTGTTGTGATTGTTGGCTTGACTTGACTGACTATGCAATGTATTCATACTTCCTCTGGCTTTGGTTATCGTCAGAAGTTCTTCTAATGTACTCCTGCTCGATAAGATATTCGATTGCCTTCTTGATGGTGGGGATCTTTGGCGAGAACCACTTGGTCATCTGGTTGGTGGTCTCGACGACGAGCTCGTTGTGGTTCATCACCTTCTTGGACTTCATGATACGCACGATGGCCGCCTGAAGCTTGAAGTAACGCTCCTTCTCAATCTCGGTGTTGGACACGGTCTGCTGGCCCTCGCTGGTCTTTGTGTCACCGATCTGCACGGGGATGTTGCAGTTGACCTTCATCTTCTTTGATGTGAACTTGGTGTTGATTGAGAATGTCGTCTCGTTGTTCCACTCCTTGTGGTCGGCAACATCAGTGTCAATGATTCCAGACTTGATCAACGATAGCAGTGGCAGACGAACGTTCATCTCATCAAGTCCGATTGTGTCCAAGACCTGGAATCTAGTGACCTTATCAGTGGTGTTGAGCATCAACAAAATGGCCATCTGGTATGCAGTTGTCTGTTGTAATGTAGAGTACAAAGTTAGTTAATGATCACATTGATTGATTGATTGATTGAATGATTGGAACTTACTGAGAGTTTGTAAATCTTGCCTCTGACTTGACGTGAGTCGACCTCTGCTCTGGAGAAATCGTAGAGGAAGTTGAGCACTCTACCCTTGTAGCTGTTCTTGTAGAACTTCTCGAAATATGTTAAACTTGGAAGCATCTCTGTTGGAGGCTTGAAAGGTGTTGAGGAGGTCTTGTTCGTCAATGACCATGATCCACCAGTCAACACGTAGAAGTTGAACGTATCTATTTTGTTTGTTTGTTTGTTTGTTAGTAATCTGTTGTTCATCCACATCACATCATCACATGCACATCATAACATACATGGAAGAGTAAGGTTTGCCTCATTGAGGTAGTTCTGGAAGTTGGAGTTGATATCCTTGCACAGTCTCATATCGTTAATCATTCTTGTCAGCTTGGTGCAGTAATCGAAACCTTGATGGGTCTTGAGCTTGTTGATCATTGAGGCCTCAGCATCCTCACTGGCCGAGAGATCCTCGACGAGACGCTTGGACAAGAACTTCTGGTAGTTCAGCATGAAGATATCCTTGTCTGGGAGGTACTTGAACAGACAGACAGCCTCTGACAGCTTGTTCTCCAGCTCGGCTTCGTCACTGATGTGGTATGGACCCTTCTTGAGGATCTGATCACAGAACTTGGCCAACACGACTGGGATGTTGGACTCCTTCTTCTTCTGGTCGTACGAGGCGGGGTTGCTGTTGATGACCACCGAGAAAGACTGGTCCATGGCCGAGAGGAACTTGGGGTCGTTGTTGAACGCCGTCTTGATCAGCTTGTTGAAGCGGTTGTACACCTCGAGCAGGATCTTGACGAGCACCTGGGGCTTCTCCTGGGCCTCCTTGAGGTCCTTCTCAATCTCCTTGAGTCCCTCGGACTTGATGAACTCCTGGAGCTTGATCCTGAGTGTCTCGAGATGGTCGACACGCAGCAAGAGGTTGTACATCATTGCCAGCTCGTCCTCCTTGTTCTCGAGCAGCAAGTCGAGGAACTTGTTGGCAAACTCCTCCTTGTAGTCGATGATCAGAGTCTTGTTGAGCAATGGGTCGAGTTTGTCCAACGTGGAGATTGGCATGAACTTCAACACTCTCGATCTCTCCTCCTCCACACGCTTTGCAATGTGTCTCATGTAGGCTGGGATACCATTCTTGGCGACATGATCCAAGGACTCAACCTTGTAGAAGGCTTCAGTCTCTTGTAGGAACTTGGTCTCAAAGTTGGCTTGGTAAACATCCAACTTGTTCTTATCAGAGCCCAATTGAACTATATTGATGTGAATAGTATTATTATTAGTATGAGTATGAGTATGAGTATGCGGACAAAGGGATAAACACATACCATAACACTCAAGTGTATCTGAGAGTACTTGGAGATTTGAAGAGTCTCTGTCCTCTCTGTCATTCTTCACAATCCTCAGCAACGAACCAGTGAGTCTGTTGTGCATCTTATCAAAGGCTGCTTGCTTCCAAGCCGTGAGACCATCCTGCAAGATCTTTGACTGTGGTGGGTTCTGAGAGTTGCCAATGTTTGTGCTCTTGTTGCTATTATCACTCTGATGTATCTTGTTCTATATTATTATTATTATTATTTGTTGTATTATGTATTTGTTAATATCCATTCATTCAATCATTCAATCAATCAATGCGGACAATGATGATAACTTACGACTGGTTCCAACCAACTCTTAAGCACTCTGGTGGAGAACTTCCAATCATTCCACTTGTTTCTAAAGAAGAGCAACAACTCATCCTCTGAGAGATGAGTGCCACCCTCAATGATCTCTGTTGCCTTGCCGTTAAGCAAAGACAGGATCTTTGGATAGAACTCCTTCAACACACCGTCATTCTGTGATGAACAATAGTTGTATACCTGACTGTATTTGTTGGATTATTTAATAGTTAGTATGATTGATTTGATTGATTGATTGATTGATTGATTGAATGAATGATGACCATACGTATAGATCTTCATATAACGATCATTTGTAAGACCACTCTTCAGTTGAGTGAAGAGGTCTTGGAAGGGCTTCTCACATTGAGCCCATAGGTTCTCCAAGTTGTTGGCGTTAGCGTTCGCTGCCATTATGTTCTATATGTATATATATATATTAAGTATCTATTCAAAAGGTATTATGATAATTAGTATATCTGTGTTTGCAAAATAGTAATAGCAGGTAGGTGTAGTAGTAGTTGTCCAACTTCCAATAAACAACAAAACAACAACAACAACAACAATGATGATTAATGTGGATTTGCAAGTTGAATGAATGAGTGTGTTGAGGGGTTTTGAAGTCTGACGTACTTGTGAAAGGAAGGTGAAGATATTGTGTGTGTCTCTCTGTCTGTCTTTCTGATATCTTGTCAAACAAATCTGTTGTTGATGTTGTGAAAGCTATAATCAATCAAACTTACACAAATAAAGATAATAATAATAAAGATATAGAGTGTGTTTGAATGACTGTCTGTCTGGTCAATTCAATTGGTTGAGAGTGCTTGCCTCATCAGGATGATTTGGACCATCTGCCCTTTATTTATTAATTGTTGTGTTTTTGTTTATTTTTATTTTCTTGAAAGTGAGGGGTGTGATCACCTTTGAAACTTGGATGCCTGGAAGAAAAAAGGGAGAAGACAACCACTGGTGATCTTGGAACACGTGTCTATTCGAGTTGTTTGTTGTTGGAGAACCCTTATCTCTTTGAACATGTTATTGATATGTGAGGTGGTCACTTTGATTGTTGGCATCTGTTCAACATACGTGGAGTGAAGTGAACCAACGATCCTGGTCAATCGCATTTAGATTAGTTTAGTTTTGGAATGAATGAATGAATGAATGAATTAGATAAAGAGATGAACGAGATAATGTGAACATAACAGTTGTTATATATTGATCTGATGTCAGGTAGAGTTATACAAATACTGTTGTTGATAGTATTAATGTTGACAATCACTACAAGATATTGTTGGGCTAATGCATCAGCAAAGACATTGAGAATAGCAACTTCAACAGCAACATCAACATCATTCAATCAACAACATTATCATTCATTGTTTGCTTCAACCAATAACATAATGTCATTACAACAACAGTATTGCTCTCTTAGTAAACAGAAGTGCAAGCCATGGTATGTTCATCATCGTCGGGAATCGTACAATGGCGTATGTCCAACTGACATATGAGCACATGTCACTCATTAGTGAGGGAGGAGATGTACATAGACAAACACTTGAGCAGGCCAAAGACATGTTGACACAGTTGAACAAAGAGTGGAAGTTGATAGAGTCAGAACCAAACAAGATATATAGGAGGTGGAGAATGCCATTCCCCAAGGGTGTTGAGTTCATCAATGAGATTACAACAGTGGCCGAGGAGGAAGGTCATCATCCAGATGTGTCAATTAGTAAGTGTAATGAGATGAGATTGAAGATGAGTGAGTAACCTTTAACTTACTGACAACGTTGATACTCACTGAATGATAGAGTCGTATTGGAATGTTGAGGTGGAGTTGTACACACATGCACTCAATGGTCTGTCTGAGAATGACTTCATTCTAGCCAGCAAGATAGATGAACTACCTCTAGCAAGCTATGTTCCACCAACCAGAAAGAAGGCAGCAGCAGCTCAACCTTCTCCACAGTGAGTGGAGCTCCAATTCAGGTGATTGCGCCAGAGGTGGTAACAGCGGAAACACACGGAAACAGGGTGGAAGCAGAGTGGAAACACATGGAAATACATGGAAACACACACTTTAGTTTGGCGTATAATCTATATATATCTCTAACGTTTATTAAATGCTCTCGATAAACTTATTTAGACGTTCGATGTACTCGTTGGTCAAGTCGTTCTCGATGGCAGTGACGTGGAGTGGCTGTCCGTTGTCGATGGTCCAAAGTTCCTTTGGCTCGCGAGCAGCCTCAATCAAGGCCAGTGAATTGCGATAGGGAACAACATTGTCCCTGGTGTTGTGGATGAGCATCACAGGCTTTGGACTGATGTTGGCAATGTGGTGCACTGGCACATCAGACTCGTGTAGGTTGTGCTCGGAGCGCAATATCACTGACATAGTGGTCGAGAGGATAGCATCCATGAGCCACTTTGGGATTGATGTTGGCAGGACCTTGGAGAGGGCAGAGATTGAGGCAAAGGCCTTGACACCCTCCTTGAGGTTCCTCTCGATGTTGTGTTGCCAGGCGTCCTTGGGATGACTGTAGCAAGCCTCGGCAATGACGCCATCAATCAGCTCGCGATCCTTGGAGCATGCGACTACGACGCTTGCGGCGCCCATTGAAATGCCAGTGACGATCAACTTCTTTGATTGAGTGGTGTGAGTGTTCTTGACGTAGTGGATGGCTGCACGGACATCCTTGTGCTCTCTGAATGAGTAGCCCAGTCCCTTTCCAGTCTGGTCCTTATCACATAGACTCTCACGGCAATCAAAGATCAATGAATTCAATCCAATCTCGTGGAAGTGTCTAATATGTTGGAAGTAGTTATGCTTATCTCTTCCAGATCCATGAAGAGCGATGATTGATATCTTCAAGTCTATCATTGATTGATTGATTGAATGGGTTAGTGAGTGGAATGGTTCCAAGAATGATTGATTGATTGATCAACATACCATTGTCATGTGCGGCAGGTACCCACCAGCCTCGGATCAGGTGATCAGTATCGAAAGCTTTGAACTCGACCTCTTCGTATTTGATTCCCCACTCTGTGAGTGGATCGCCTTGGCCAGGTGTAAATGGTCTAAGCCATGGGAAACGGATCAGTGCCTTGTAGGCAGCGTATATGAATAGTGCCAATAAGATTGACAAGACAGCGATGGTCATTGCCATCATCGATGTGAGAGATGTCAACAAGGACATCAAGTCCCAAGGGTATGCCGAGTTGGGTGGCAACATTGATTGATTCATACTTGTAATATATATATATTGTTTGATTATAGATAATGGATAGATGGTGAAGTATATTTGAATGAATGAATGAGATCGTTGTGATTGACGTAGAACACAACGACTTTAATAAATAGATAATAGATTGAGTGCGTGTCGTGGACCACCTGACTAAACTGAGATCAAGACCTTTGTTCGTGAGTGGTACAAAGGTAGACCAACCCCCTAACCACCCACCCCCTAACTATGTCAATCAATCAGCGTGGGCCTTGTATCCTTTGCAAACACCACTTTGGTGTGAGTAATAACTGAAAAAGGGAGGGGTCGTTTTCTTTGCATCGATCAAAGACGAGTCTATGTTGTGTGAGTATTCATCACATGACCTGCTACTTCCTGGTTATCAGAAACAATGGGAGTTTTTATTCTCGTCTTGCTTTAGATGGTGGTATCCTCAAAGTCGACCAGTATTACGTCGTTGCGCTGATCAAGGCATCAATCGTGGCATCAATGAATCGAACGAAGGACCACACACTTCACTCACTCTCACCATTGACTATCCGATTTGGATGTTGTTGTTGTTGTTGTTGGTCGGAGTTGTTGTGCAAGTAAGGTGATTTTCCGACAACGATACTATGACCTTTAATTAATCGTGATTGTAGGGTATGGTAGGGTAGAGGGTAGGGCAGGGCAGGGGTAGGGTAGAGGCACAGACGTCTGTGAATGATGAATCATTCATTTGCAAACAAGCAAACATGGCAATGCTGACTCAGGGACCAGAGCATTTCATTGCATTGCATTGCATGGCATGAGCTTGACATCATTGCTTGATCTCATTAGTTGGACTATCGTTAGTCATTGACGTATGGTATCTTGATCTCATTGTGTGGACATTCACTGCCAAGGTTGTTGATTGACTTTAGCTTGTCGACAATGGCAATGACACTGCTGAAGCATATGTCCTGGCCATCGATGGGCACTCTGAACTTGCAGCCCAGCGGGTACTCGGCAGAGGGCGGCTCATCCTCACGCGCCACTCTCTTGTGTGTTGGCTTGGAGTTCTTGATCTTGGAGATGGTGAGTGGCGTGTTGACCGGGTCGTTGAGGCTCAGACGAATCAAGAACGTGTTCTCGGCACGTCCTCGCAAGCGACGCTCAGAGACATCGCGCGATATGTCAAAGTGGAACCATAGCTTCTTCAGCAATGCCATCATCTCTTGCAGTATCGCTGCGCCCACTCCATTGCTATAGAATGGTCCGAACCATTTGGTCATCAACTCGAATCGTTCAATGTTGACCACTCCACTGCTTGTATCCTCATTAGTTGGTGATAGCACTAAGATTGATTGAGTGATTAGTTTGATTGATTGACAGGAAAGAACAGCACAGAATAGGATGGGACTTACCAAAGAGGTTGGATAGTATATCAATGTCACGGATATCTACATTGGTGGCCTTGGATAACTTCATGGCAAACTCTGCCCACTTGACATCATCGGGTGTGCCGAATGAGTTCTTCCAAAATGCCGCTGCATTGGGATTGCCAGAGATTGCAATATCGATCAGCACTTCATTCATCTTGGACGATACCTCTGAGAAGGATGGACGTAGTGATGGGTCGTGATCCCAACATCTCTGCATCAATGCCGCCAATGACTTGGGCAAGTCAGCTGGAATCGTTGGTCTAAGTCTCTGGTTGCAAATGGCCTACGCGAGTATGAACGAGTGAGTGAGTGATTGAATGATCGATAGATTGATTGGTTGAGTGATCAGTATTACATTTGAGAATGGTTGTATCTCTGTGTACTCTGGGAATAGTTCCTCGCATGTGGCCAACTCATAGAGGATGAGACCAAAGCTGTAGACATCGGCCTTCTCATTGAACTCCTTCTTCTGCATCACCTCTGGTGCCATGTACAGTGCTGTTCCCTTTGGTCCACGTTGATCAGTCGTTGTCGTGCCCGACTTGAGCACCTGGGAGAATCCAAAGTCTGTGATCTTTACTGTATTGTCCTTGCCAATCTAGATTGATTGATTGAGTGAGTGAGAATGTGTCGCAATCAATCAATCTATCAATGAACATGTTATTCCATACCATTAGATTGGCTAGCTTTAAGTCTCTGTGAAGAATATTACAAATGCCGTGCAGCCAGTTCATTCCAAGAGCCTGTAGACATGATGGATTGGTTAGTCATGTGACACCATCATCCACTCAATCAATCAATCAATCAATGATGATCTACTACTTACAGCATCGTAGGCCATCTTGATACGCTGGTACAGGGGTGGAGGTGAGTCTGAATGGATGATCTTCTCGAGGTCAGACTGCATTAGCTCAGAGACAATCATGATCTTGCCTGGCTTGGTGCAGGCACCCATGCACATTACAACGTTGGGATGATAGATCTGCTTCCAAATCTCAACCTCATGCTTGAACGACTTGAGCTCTGATTCGCTCAGTGTCTGTTTCTTTGGCACCTTGACGGCGACCTTCTTACTGCGACACGTAGCTCGGTACACCTTGCCATATGCTCCGCCGCCCAGATGATCGACCTTTGGGTCGAACAAGATCTCCTCGGGTGGGATCTCTGGAGGGCCGTAGCTCTTGTGATGATGATGGAGATGGCTCTGTCATATGATTGATTGATTGATTGATTGAGTGAGTGAGTGAGCGAGTGAGTCATTAGGATGCGATGTGATGGGTGTGTCGCGTCCATCTATCCATCCGCAGATTCTTACCCTTTTCTTCTCAGTGAGGGGAAGGCCAGCAAGGCCGACGGGGATCATCGCTGTCTTGACGTAGGCATAGGCATTGTCATGATGTTGAGTGGGCTGTGTCTCTGTTGTAGTGGTCGTGGTGGTGGTCGTCGTGGACTGCGCGCCAGTGGCAGTTGACTGATGGTTGGGCGAGGACGGACCGTCACCACCTGCAAACTGCAGCATCTCTGAGAAGTTCTGCTCGACATACTTCATCTTGGCCTCGATCGTCTCTGAGATTGCCTGATTGTTTGACTTGACCTCTGGTGTCACAGCAGTATCATCATCATCCGTATGCAATATAGCCAAAATATTCTTCAACTGCATATAATACGATGGTATCTTTTCTCTATCGCTTGGTGGATTCGAATAAAGATAATTCTTTATTATATTATAATCCATTTCTTATTTAATTGTTATGGTTATTACTATTGTTGCTGATATATACTATTATTACTTTGAGATATAGATATATATATATAAATACAAATATAATGTATGATGAATGAAATGAATGAATGAGTTCACTTCACTTTGATGATGAATGAATGAATGAATGACTCTTTGCAAAAAGTCACCAAAATTGAATTTTGTCAACAAACCCCTAAACTTTGCAAAGAATGATCAGAAGCAAACAGTGTTGCGTGATTGATGTTGATCGATGAAGGGGCAATGAGTGAGTGAACCTTGTGGCCCCTTAAATGGTTGGATGGTATTGGTAACCATAATACCATATAAATATAACAAATAAACAAACATTATCAATGAATATGATGATTGATTGAATGATTGAATGATTGATTGAGATCGGGGGACGTCCTTGTTATTGATCATTTGTATTGATCGATTGGTAGTACATTCCTCTTGAATTGGACGTTGGAGGAGTAGGTGATGGTTAGTAAGTAGTACACTCTTGAGAGAGAGCACAGTGGACTTGAATAAGTAGGAATAAGATGAAGAAGCAGAAGAAGACTTGAGAGGAAAGAGCAAAGTAATGAGAGTAGTGCAGCTATCTTATTGCTTGGTGAGGGTGTTTGACAACCAGTCAAGTCCTTCGTAGAGACCATCGCCAGAGGTGGCACATGTGGACTGGATGTACCACTTGCGCTGACGGAGTGAGTGTAGGTTGAGCTTGTCGGTGACCTCGGCAACGCTCATGGCATTGGGCAAATCCTGCTTGTTGCAGAAGACCAGCAGGACGGCGTCGCGCAGCTCGTCCTCGTTGAGCATCTTTTGCAGCTCGTCGCAGGCCTCTTGAGTGCGCTCTCTGTCGTTGGAGTCGACGACAAAGATCAGACCTTGGGTGTTCTGGAAGTAATGTCTCCACAATGGACGGATCTTGTCCTGTCCACCGACGTCCCACACGGTGAAGCTGATGTTTCTAAACTCGACGGTCTCGACGTTGAATCCAATCGTTGGGATAGTGGTTACGATCTCGCCCAGCTTGAGCTTGTAAAGGATTGTAGTCTTTCCGGCGGCATCCAAACCGACCATCAAGATTCTCATATCCTTCTTTCCAAAGAATGATGCAAAGAGCTTTCCGAATGCTGATCCCATTGTCGTTTATATTTGTATGTTTGTTTTGTAGTAATAAAGTAGATAGTAATAATAATTGGTTGTAGTTGTAGTTATAACAATACAGAGGTGAAGTGAGAGAGTGAGAGTGAATGAGTGGTGAGAGTGAGTGAATGCGTGAGATTGTGCGCGCAAAGTTTGTTGGACCTCTATGAATCACCCCACCGTAACATTCGTGTGCTCATTCTTCGTGTTAGAATGGCAATGGTGGGGGCTTCTTATCATAAGTAGGTTGAGGTAAGAATGATTGTGAGTATCTATACTTTGTGTGTGTGAGTGTGTGTGTGTGTGTGTTGCCCTCATCCAAACAAGCAGTAACTCAACTTACCCCATCATCCTCAAGAGCATCATCTGACTGCCTCTACCTCTCTCTAAAGATGAGATGATGTGTTTGAATGAATTGGGGTTGTGTTTGTTTAGATGATGATTAATGAATGAATGAATGAAAGTGAAGGAGTTATAATTAAACTTGTTTGAAAGAGTGTATTAATTAATAAACATTCTAATATATATATTATATAGATATAGATACAAGAACATTAATATATATAAATATATAACATTAAAGATATAATAATAATATAATATGATTGATTCTGAAAGGACTGAATCATCTACAACAGGCACGGCGGTGACTGTTGATACTCCTATTGCTGATCAACATAAGGAGAAGGACATAGATTCATCAATACATACTACTACAACTACATCTACTACAAATACAAATACAAATACAAATACAACATTAGTAGTTGAAGCACCAGCAGCAGCAGCAGAGATTATAAATATTAGAGCTAAATGGAGTGGAAAGGAGTTTAAGGTATCGATAGAAAAGACAAATACTATATTGGACTTGAAGAGACAGTTGGAGACATTGACCAATGTGTTGACAAAGAGACAAAAGATATTGGGCCTGTCAAAGGGTTTGCTGCCTCCCGATGAGACCGTGATTGGCAGTCTGAACATACCACCCAATCACAGTATCATTATGATGGGCACACCAGAGGCCCAGATCATCCAGGCGCCACCCCCATCCGACGCCGACAACGTCTTTAACGATCTGGAGTTTGACTACATTCCCGACTCGGACGAGTTGTCTCATCTCGAGGAGAACAAGAGCAAGCTGGTCAAGATCAGAGAAAAGGCAGAGATTGCCATCATCAACGCACCACGTGCCAACAAGAAGTTGTTGGTACTTGATCTCGATCACACATTACTCGACTTCAAGGATCAAGATGTTGCCAACATGAAGAGGCCATACCTTGAGGAGTTCCTTACAGCATCATATGAGCATTATGATATTGCTATTTGGTCACAGGTATGTTGGTCCAGGTGTCCAGGACATGACGTGTCAAGTCCACTCACTCATTCATTCAATCACTCAATCAATCAATCAATCAACAGACGAGCTGGAAATGGATAGAGATCAAGTTGACAGAGCTTGGAATGCTGACCAACCCAAACTTCAAGATTGGCTTTGGTATGTTATGATGAATGATTGATTGATTGAATGAATGGTGACATGTGTACTGACCATTTGAGCGAGTAAATAGTTTTGGATCAAACATTGATGTTTAGCGTAACAACATATAGAGCATTGTCAGGCAAGGAGAGAACAAAGATCAAACATCAGGTCAAGGCGTTGGATATTATTTGGAGTCACAAGGTGTTGGGACAGTATTACACTGCCAAGAACACATTGCACGTGGATGATCTAAGCAAGAACTTTGCCATGAATCCCAAGAACGGTGTACATATACCAGCCTTTAAGATAAAGGAACAGAAACAACCAGACAATGTACTATATCATCTTAGTCACTATCTAAAGATTGTGGCCACAGAATCAGACGTTACCAAAGTAAACCATAATGTAAGTGTTGATCAACAACCAAACGATCAAACAACCATCCATACTAACCAACTAACTGACTGGCTGACTGATCGATCAAACAACAGGAATGGACCAAGCGGACGAATAATAAAGATTGATTGGTTGACTTATTGATTGATCTGGATGGCCTATCTTATGAAGAATTCCTATGTAGAGTAATAGCGTTCATTTGTCGAGAAACCAATTGGAGACTTGTTTACTTCCAAGGTGAAGACATTGACCATGTATTGATGCGCCTGGTTGGAAAAATACCAAAGAATGTTCTTTCCATTCTCGTGATTGGTCACAAACAAAGACAATCATTTACCTGGCTGGAAGTACATCTTCCTGATATTTTCCATTTGCTGTAACATTTTATTTGTTTGATCAAACAGACAACCCATAAACAATATGGTCCACATGATGATAGATTACATTGAAGATTAATGTTATTGAAAGGTAGTTACCTAAACATACTCTTTAGAGATTTCGCTATCATACTCAATGTATGCCCAGAGATTCTCTTACTTCGTTACAAATTAGCAAATTCCCAACAAATTACCCGTTGTTTGATTGGTAATTGGACCATGGTTTTCTTCTCAATCATACCTATCAAGTGATATTACTAGAAACCATTGGAACCCAGCTCCATTCAACAACACCCCCAATCCAACCAAAGATAAACAATTAATCCTAAGTCAATGACTGATTCCATTTATGTTGTGGAATAATTATACTTATTACATCCAAATTCATTCATTGTTTCTCGATATCACTTAGCAGACACAACTTGCCAATTACATTCTCTGAAAATTCCGTGTTGGTTTGCACCAGACATCATTGTGATCATCCAAAGTGAAGAGAATGTTGAGGTGAACACCAACAACTTGTTTAATTAGTTAAGTTATTAAACTAAGTTATAACACATACATACTTACAATCAATCTATATCAATCGAACAATCGAACAAACAATCAAACATTTATACAATGTCCGAATCAATATTAGAAGAATCTTGTAATACTTTTAGAGAGGATTGGCCACAATGGAGAAAGGACCTTTATAATAATGGTTGGGCAATAGTACGCAATGTTGTACCAGAGGAGAGATGTGAGGTGTATAGGTCTGCATTTTGGAAGTGGCTCGAGGATTTTGGTACGGGCATCGATCGCAACAAGCGATCAACATGGACTGATGAGAAGTGGCCGAGTAACATCCACGGCATCCTACAACAGTACTCATTTGGTCAGAATCAATTCGTCTGGGACATTAGGTCCGAGCAACCAATCATCGATATCTTCACTCAGATCTACAACACTGATGAACTTTTGGTCAGCTTTGATGGAGGCAACCTGGCGCGTCCAGGACAAGACCTGGGCAGGCCATGGCCTCACTTTGATCAGGGAAGCGAGAAGTTTGGCTTCCGATGCATTCAAGGATTCCTCAATCTGATGGACTGCCAACAGAACGATGGCGGCCTCATCGTCTACGAGAAGTCGCATCTTCAACACGACAAATACTTCACCGAGCAGCACATCAACTCCCATGGCGACTGGTACAAGTTCAATGACGACCCCAGGAAGCTCAACTACTTCAAGGACTGCAAGGAGATAAAGGTATGCTGCAATGTTGGCGATGTAGTTCTGTGGGACTCACGTACAATCCACTGGGCTTGTGCACCAACCGCTGGCAAATGTCGTATGGTGATCTACACATCATACCAACCCGCATCATTGATCACCAAGGAGGACTTGGGCAAGAAGCAGAACGCCTTCTATGAGAAGCGAATGACCAGTCATTGGGCTGCCGAGAACATCAAGCTCTTCCCCAAGGCACCGAGGACCCATGTCAACTTCCAATTCGAAGAGGAAACACTTCCGACCCTCACCGACCGAGCAAGGAAGCTTGCTGGCCTTGATGCCTATGTTCATTAGAATGAATAAACTTGTTCATCAAGTGTTTATTGTACATATCCCTTGTAATTCTCTATTATGCACTTGATGAAGGCCTTCATCAATCAAACTCCCACCTAGAGCGTCAATATTATTTGGCGACTACTTTGGTATTTACTCTGGCGACTACTTGGCAATATACTTAGGTACTTTAGTATTGCTAGTCTGGGTCAAGGCCTTGACCCATGGTCGGGAAAAGACCAATATGGGAAAGATTTGAAAGAAACCATAATCAATTATGGGCAATCAATTGATTTAATAGGAAGAATGATTGGGTCTACATCTAAATATAGGATCATGGTTGGTTTGAATCAACAATGGGTCGTGTAGTGATGATGCACATGGTTCATAGTTTATTCAATTCTACCTTCCTCCTGTCCCTCGTTTTGTTTGCTTTCTCCTTGCACATCGATGTGTAGGTGACAATGTATTCTTTGGTGGATTCCAAAATATTAATAGACAATGTAAGTCGGTAATTAGTATTGGGGATGGACAAAGTTTGATTGTTTATTGGATCAAGTAGGTTGGCTTGCCTGGGGTTGGAGCACCCTTGACGGTGACATCGATAACCTCTTGGACCTCAATGGTGGCCAACTCGAGTGATCTGGTGACGTACTCGAGGTTCTGTTGGATGACGTCCTTCTCATCGAATGGCATGGATGTGTCGAGGGCCTGCTTGCCTTCGATCTTGATGTCGTCCTGGAGCATTCTGACGTAGGCCATCATGTTGGAGAGCTGTGGCTTGAGCTCCTGGTCCTTCTTGAGATCCTCGAGAATGGCATTGATGTCCTTGGTGAAGGTGCGAGTGGCGTCGTTGTAAATGGACTGGAGGTAGATCAACACGGTCTGCTTCCACTTGGGGAACGTCTTGGTGATGTAGATGGTGGCCTTCTCAGCCTTGGCATCGGTCTTTCCACCCTTGTTCTTGCCCTTGAGGAACATGCCAATCTTGTTTCTGGCCTCGTACACTGTGTTCTTAAGGTAGTCGTTGGTTCTCAAGGCGAGGTGATCGATGTTGGACACGGTTGGCCATCTGGCCTTGGCCACGGAGCCCTTGCCAAGCATGCTGAACACCTTCTGGGAGAAGTGCGGGGTGATTGGGAAGAGGAGGATGGCTTGTGTCTCGATGTATCTAAAGATGAGGTCGTGGTTCATGTTCTCATCGGCACCCATCACCATCTTGTAGTGATCGCGCACGTTGATCATATCGAAGAAGGTGGTGTGCAACGCCTCTCTGAACTGAGACTTCTGGTAGGCCTCGTCGGCCTTGACGATGGCACGGTTGATCTCAGACTCAAAGATGATGTCTTGCAAACGGGTGGGGGCACCGGTGTAGAACTTGGCCTTGGCGTCGATCATCTCCTGCACCCACTGGAGCTGGGTGTAGAGCTTGAACAAGGCGGACAAGGCGGTCTTGTCGACAAAGTTGGCGTCCTCAAGTCCATCACCAGCGTCGGCCAAGGCAATACGAGTGCCGTCGGCAGAGTACTGCTGCACAGAGTCAAAGAGAGTGAGGAAGTTGCCGCTCGACTTTGACATCTTCTCACCGTTGAGCAAGACGAATCCGTTGGTACGGATGCCGCGTGGCTGCATCTTCTCGGCAAAGATGGCTGCGTGGTTGTAGAGGAAGAAGGTCAAATGGTTCTGGACCAAGTCGAAGCCACTGACACGGAGATCCAATGGGTACCAGTAGTTGAACTCGCGCTTCAACACGGAGAGTGTCTCCTTGATGATGCCACAGCCCTCGGGGTATGGCTTGTCCAAGAGGATGTGGTCCCAGACAGCGCGGGTGAGCTGACCAGCCTGGATACCAGCAGTGCCAACGACCTTGCCGTTGAAGTCCGACTGCAACAAGTGAGCAATGGTGTAAAAGGCCATGTAGATGGTGGAGTCTGAGAGCGACTCGATCAAGAACTGCTCGTCCCATGGCAATCTGGTGCCAAGACCGAACGAACGCGAGCATGCCCACTGGTTGAGCCAGTTGATGGCGGCTTCGAAACGCTTCCTGGTCTCTGGCGAGTAGAGCTCCATCGACTCGAGAGTCTTGATCACTTGGTTGCGCCACTCGGGGTCCTCCTCACCATAGTTGATGTACCACTGATCGGTCAAGGCAACGACACACTCGTCACCGGAACGCGAGGTGACTGGTGATGTTGGCTCGCTGTAGTTGCAGGCCTGTCCACTCTCGACGAGCTCGTCCTTGATCTGCTTCTTGACGTCGGCAACCTTCTTGCCAGCGTACTGACCAACCATCATGATGCCCTCATTGAAACCACGCATGTACACCAAGTCCTTGGCCTGGTCGAGCAAAGCGCGATCGTTCTGCGACTTGATGTTCAAGTCCTGGTAGGCCTTGACGGCGGCCGTGGTGGAGTAGTCGGGGATGTTGATGATGGGAACGACCTCGAATGGGAGGACCCACGAGTCGTCCAAGTTGAACTTCTTTCTCAATGGCTCCTTCTGCTTCAAGTCTTGCAATGCTGCGTAGTCGTCCGGCGAGTCACTGGGCACAGAGGTGACGACACCGGTGCCCTTGTTCTCGTCAATCGACAACATTGGCAACACGTAGACCTTGGGATGGACGGCCAACGGGGCCTTCAAAGCGGCGCCGAGGATCTCAGCACCAGTGAACTCGGCCAAGCACTCATACTTGCCGTTGACTTCGGTGAGCTCCTGGTAGGCCATGTTCCTGGCTGAGCGCTCAGTGCAGACAAAGACCTCGTTGTTCTTCATCTGGAAGGCGCCATACTTGCCCGTTGGGAGGATCCAACAGTTGGTCTGGCCGTACATGGTCTCTGGACGCAAGGTGCCTGGCACCAAGTAGATCTTCTTGCCCTTATCGGCGATGGCCTTCAAACAGGCGGGCACAGGCTCCAACACCTCGAGCTTGATCAAGGTGTAGTTCTGTGGCTGCACGCCCTCGCCCGAGGCACGCTCGTGATCTGAGCACTGCTGGTTGTCGGTGGGCGACCAGATTGAGTAACGCTTGCCGTACTTGACCTTGCCGAGCTCCTTCAACGTCTCGAACTGCCAGCGCACGAACGAGTCGTAGTACTGGTTGACGTCGGTGGTGATGAACGAACGTCTCCAATCAATGCCCATTCCAATCGATTGCAAATCATTCTTGCAGTGAGGTGGGAAGTAGTTCAACCAATATGCAGAGTCGGCAAACTTTGGAATCTCCTCATCAGGTATAGCCAAACTCTTCATAATATTCCATTGTCTTGCAATGCCTCCTGTCTTTGCCTGTACCTTTGACTTCTTTGATTTGAATGCCAATGGATCCTCCTTCTTCTGAGCTGATTCAACCTCTGTGTATTCGTGTGATCATGTGTGTTAGTCTCGCGTCATTCATTCATTCATTCAATTAATCAATCAATGAATGACATACTCTTCTCTGGCTCATCGACTGGGAATACTGGGGGACATCCAAAGGTCTCCATCTCGTACTTCAACTTGTCGGCGCAGACCTTGATGGGCATGCCAGTGCAATGGAAGGAGAAGGGGAAGAGCACACGCTTTCCCTTGAGACGCTGGTACTGACACATAAATTCAGCCTTGGTGACGGTGAACACGTGTCCAATGTGCAATCTACCGTTCATATATGGATAAGGGAATGTTGCCATATACTTTGGCACGACCTCATTCGAATCTCCATTCTCTGGTGCATCCACCTCGAACTCTTTCGAATCATTCCACTGCTTCTGAACCTCCAATTCATAAGCTCTAACGAAATCAAGTTTAGCTGTTGACTAAATTCAATATGATTGATTGATTGATTGGATTGATCATTTGGTTTGTTTGTTTGTACATGTTAGTTATTGATCAATCAATCACTCAATCGTGATGTGATGTGATTGAATGACATACCATTTTGTATTATTATTATTAATGATGTGATGTAATGTGATGTAATGTAATGTGATTTAACTATTCATATAAGTTGTTATGTAGTTCTATTAATATCTTGTTGTTGTTAATACAAACCAATGTTCATGGGTTGTTTGTTATTGTTTGTTGTTGTATTGTTTGAATGAATGAACTGACAAGAGAATGACTTTAGTTTTATCTTTGTCGTTGTGAGTGGTTTTCAACATTAATGAGAATGATCCAGAAAAAAACTCATAACACATAATCAATTACTAATGAACTTCATTCTTTGTCCTATTTCCCAAAGACATGTCCTTTGAGATAATATCTACTATCTATTCTTAAGATAATATTTATATATTTATATTTACTCATCTTATATTTAGATATTAAATGTTATCTTCGTTAACCAAAATTACCAAGATAGGAATATGATTTGAATTCAAAAATTCAGTCGTTGAGGGATGCCGCGTCTGTTGTTGGACACACCTTTGCAAATTACTCCACACATTCACTTACATAACTATCTAACTAACTCTCCTATCTAAGTAATGAATGGTCGCCAACAATAATAATAATCAATAAGCCAATAAGCAACATGAACAATAAATGGGATAACTTTGATGGTCCCTACTGGGCGACCATGTCAACAAAGAGAGAGAGGAAGCCACATCCATTGAATGAACAATCAATCAATAATCTAAAGAGTCTACAACAACAGAGGCAAATAGCAAAGCAACTGAGGCAGGAGAAAAAGCAACAGCAGGAACAAAGTCAAAGTCAACAACAAAGTCAACAGCAACAAGTAGTAGACAGACCAATCGATGAGACTGATGTACATGTACATGTAGATGTAGTAGACAACACCTACACATCACCATTAGTGACCAGTACAACAACTAGTTCAAACTCATCATCTTTAACATCGTCATCATCATCAGTTGCATCAACCAACAGTCAAACAACATCAGATGCCGCTTGGTTGGGTACATCATCAGTACATATACTATTCGCAAACAATGAACCAATGGTCGATGATCAACCTGTCCAGTTTAAACAAGAGAATGTGGACAAGATAGAGAAGGAAGATGAGGATGTAGACCAAGATGAAGATGAAGATGAAGATGAGGATATGATACCATCGACTCAACCTGTGACATCACCTATGTCACGACAAGACTCACTACTTGAGAGATTCAATCTCATTCGATTGAACTCTACTGGAAACACACCAATCAAGGATGTTGCTGTTCCCAATAACAACAACAATGACATCAACAGCAACAAAGACAATGACACATCATCATCATCATCAATGATGGATGACAATGTTGCAATCAACTTGCGACAACAACTAATGGAATTGGCTCGGTTTGGATCTGAGTCACATCATCAAAGTCAAGGTCACTCAAACATTGTTGAGCAGGACATCAACAACAATGATACATCGACAACATCGACAACAACAACAACTACTACTACTTTGACAACTACAACTGATGAGAAAGTAGATCAAGAGCAATCCAATAGGGTAATTGTAAACAACAATCGTCGACGAAAGAATATACTCGACTCTGCATTGGATGGAGCATATTGGAAGTTGCCACCAACTTCATCAAGAAGAGTGTTGGCGGTGCACAAGAAGGAGAACATTGTCACCCCATCATCATCGTCAACGCCATCGACTACAACCTCCACTACAACGTCAAAGAAGAAGACAAAGACTATCACTTCTACAGCCACTGGCACTTCACACTTGGTTACGACAACCCCAAAGAAGAAGAAGAAGAAGGAGGAGTCCTCCGACTCCTCACAACGGACAACAACAACACCCAAACGGCCAAGGGGTAGGCCACCTAAGAGTCGGCATCATGGACCTACTGCGACAAGTGCAAGGGGTACAAGTACTCTGTCGGCTGCCGCCAAGGCCCTTGCGACCGCTTCACCAGCGGCCAAGGCATTCAATCAAAAGAGGTTTCAACTCAAGTTCACTCTGTCACCGGCAAAGAACAAGTCCAACTCCTTCCAGGTGGTCATGTACCCAACTCTGGCACCCTCGCTGCCGCTAAAGAGCCAACAACAACTCGATGAAGAGAGTGGTATAATAGGTTCACTGGCATTCGCCGGCGCCACGACTGTCGGCGCCACTACTGTCGGTGCCTCTACTGTCGTCGCTACTACCAGTGACAACAGTACCACCCAACCTGTGCCAGTGCCAGAACCTGTGCCCTTGTCCTTGCCTGTGCCCGTACCCATGCCAGTGCCCAAGCTGTATGTTGGTGGCAAGAAATGCCTGTCCAACAGAGAGTGGCTGAGTCAGAACAACATCAGATCGATACTGAACGTCACCAAAGAGATTGGACAGCCCAAGGAGTTGGGTGAGAACACCAACTTCATGCGTATCAGTGTGTCCGATTCAATCGATCAACCCATCAGTCTGCACTTTGACGAGGCCGTTGACTTCATTGACAGAGGTCTCAGTCAATCCATTGGTGTGAATGATGGTCAGCATGCTGGAGGTAACAGTGGCATTGGTAGTGGAAGTGACAGTGGCATTATTTTTTGCATTTTTAGTTGTATTTTCTATGCTGGAAGTAGCAATAATAGCAGTGGAGATGGCACCGACATTGGCAGTATCAGTGGCAGCAACAATGGTATCAGCATTAGCAATAGCAATGGCAATGGCAATGGTAGTGATAATGGAGCCGGAGGATGTGGCGTACTGATACATTGTCGCGAGGGACGCAGTAGATCAACATCGATTGCAGTGGCATATGGTATGAAGAGATTGAAGTTGACGCTTAGAGAGAGTTATGAAACAGTTGCCAAGAATATACCACGCATCAATATCAACAGTGGATTCCTTCACCAATTGATGGAGTATGAGCGATCACTACTTGGTCACAACTCTATCGATTTCTTTGCCCTAAGATCATGTCGCAAGTGATCGATCAATCGATCACACATAGTTTCCAACTCATCAATATAAATATATAAAGCTTGAGGCTAAGACCTACCAAGCTTGGTCAAACTAAACTATTGTATACTTTGTACTTTGGCATTGGCACTGAGTAGTTGGTAATGAATAGAATCCCCAAATAATCAAATGGGTGATGAGTCGTGCACGAAAAGGTAGACGACATGGCTCGCAAACAGCCAGGGACAAACCCAAAAACAACCACATCAAGGGGTTTTGGGGCCATTTCATATCTAACTCTTTGATCTCATTCATACATTCATTCATTCACTCATTCATTCAATCATTCAATCATTCATTATACTTATACTTATTATTACTTGTATAACAAACAGAAGAAGAAAGAACTAAAGAAATGAAGAAACTAAAGAAATCATTCGCCATTGCCAAACAGAATGTGATGGAGAAGACTGCCAACAGGGAGAATACTCTTGAGCCTGAAGAGATGAAGGAGCTTGAAAAGGTATGATCATTCATTCGTTCATTCATTCATTCAATCAATCAATCAACTTCATGCTGACATTGATTAACAAACTATATTTAGCATGTACAAGAGAGTAGATTCTACTTGAGGAAGCTCACCAAAGCAATTGAGAAGGAGACCGTCAGCACTGGAGGTATGATCATTCAATCAATCAATCAATGATGTTGGCGACTCGACACATTATACTAACAACGATCAATCTATATAGTGAGCATACAGGATGGTACAGAACTTGCGGATAACTTCATAGACTATAGTGTACATGTTAGAGATACTTATCCAGACATGGTTATTCTCTCGGGTATACTTTCAAAGATTGGAGAGTTCCAGGCTGGCTTTGAAGATTTGAAGGCCAAACTAGACTCATCACTAATCAACGATGTCAGCGATCCACTAAAGAAGATGGTCAAGACAGAGTTGAAGCAGGCACAGGTATGTTGAAGTCATCTCGAGAATGAATGAGTGAGGAGCATGATATACTGACGCGGCCAAATCAATGACATGAGTACAGGAGGCCAAGCGAGACTATGACAAGTCACGTGTAGGATATGATGCATCATTGAGTGAGTTGAGCAACTTGAAGAAGACAAAGAATGTGAAGCCTACCAAGATTACGGAGCAGGAACAAGAGTGTGATAAGCTTGGAAAGGAGTTTGAGTTGATTGGCCTCGAGACCAGGACTCAACTGCAGGACACCAACATCATCTCAGAGTTTGAGACGGTGGAGAAGCTCTGCGACTACCTCGACAGCTATCACACCTTCTTCCAGAAGGGCTACCGTTGGCTGGCACAGATGATCCCCGACGTCTACGAGTACAGACTGTACGTGGAGAAGCGCAAGTCCGAGCTGGAGAAGTCCAAGGTGCGCATGAGCATGATGCTCTCGCCGTCGGTCAAGCCCGAAGCGCTGCGCAACAAGGTGTTTGGCGAGGACCTCAACGTGCTGGTGACGCGCGACCAGGCGCCAATACCTGCGTTCGTGTCATGCGCCTTCCAGGTGATTCGCAACAAGATGGACGAGGAAGGATTGTTCAGAATGTCTGGCCCCAAGAAGGAGGTGGTCGAGTACAAGCGCCTGATAGACGAGGGCAAGGAGTATAACCTGGCCAACACGTTCGACGTGCACGTCGTGTGCAACCTGGTCAAGCTGTTCCTGCGCGAGCTGCAGCCCGAGCCACTGCTCACCTACAACCGCTATAACGAGTTTATCGACGTGTGCAACATCGAGTCGGTGGAGGAGCGTGTCAACAAGATCTCCAAGCTGGTGCACTCGCTGCCCAAGAACAACTACAACCTGCTGCACTCGCTTATGCACCTGCTCAATCAGATATCGCTCAATGGCAAGAATAGGATGGGTCCGGCCAATCTGGCCACGGTGGTCGGTCCAAACATCTTGGTGTCGCAGGTGGACATTGTCGTCGAGGACATTGCCCTGGGCAACATGGTCATCTCCACAATGATCCAGAACTTTGAAAAGATCTTTGGCGGTCCGCCAGCAGTGTTTGAGCCGCCTCCCAAGCAGACCAGGTCGCCAACAATCCACAGCAACAACAACATCAGTGAACTAGTAAACTCAACAAGCAGTAGCAGTATCAACAACAACAACAATACCAACTACTATAGCAACATTGTACAGAGCAGTAGTACATCGCCAACTTCACCAACATCACCAACATCACCTATTTATAATGGACAGACGATGAGGAATGCCAACCTCTCGACATCCGGATCAACACTGGACGAGGACAATGATAGCTTTGAAGACGAAGATGCAGTGGATCTATCAGATTGAGCATCCGTTATCATCATCCATCAATCAAAAATCCAAACATCCAACATCCAACAACATTAATTATTATTATTATTTATCATCCAAAGCCGGTTCAAGACAAGCTGAAGTATATGTACCATAAGTCACTCCAATAGGGAATGATTGGAGTGGACTGAACTACCTGCCGTCGACGCAACAGTAGCAGGGTAGCAGTGATGTAATAAAACCAGAAGAGTAAGAATGTAATCAGCTAATCCAACGTCGATATTTCGATGATTATAATGATGATGACAACGATGAGTCTGATTTGGTTATGATTATGGCAGTGAGATAAGAGAGTGATCCAGATCTACGCGTGCTGTTTATTTGAAGAGGTCCATGAACATTCCACCCTCCTCAAGCTCCTGGAGATCGTCGTAGTTGCCAACAAACTTGTCATTGACGAACAACTAGTGTAAGTGAGAAAGTGAGTGAGTAAGGGGCGGGCGAGGAATGAGGAATTAGTATAATGTTGTACAACATGGGTCTGCCCAAGCTGACTGGTCATCATCCAACTAGTATAGTTACCTGTGGCAACTCAGTCTTTCCACTTGTCTCCTTCATCCACAATCTCTTCTCAGTGTCAGAGGCGACATCGTACTCTGTGCATTTAGGAGAGAGATGACGTTTGTAAGTGAACATGCATTCAATTTCAATCAATCTATGAAGATCAATCAATCAACCAATTCACACTAAACATACCATTGTACTTGATGCCCTTGGCCTCCAAAAGAGTCTTAAGTGCACTTTGATCCTTCTTGATCTTCAGCATGCCGGTGGCAGATGATGTGAACAAATCAACCTTGAGAGTCATTCTTCTTAGATGTTATTTATAATGTTAATGGGTGGGTGGTAAAGTAATAAAGATTCTATAATTACAACTATGTATACAATTAAATAAAGATAATAAAGTGGAGATTCTAGATTAAATAAATAGAGGAAGGGAGGGAGTAGGGAGGAGGGATGATAGGATGCGATGTCTTGTCTTCACAGCATGCCTTCATCTCCAAACCCCCACACACTCACAGTCAGATCTTCCATACACACAACATAAGTTTGGTGGGTTTGTTTCACTGTTTTAGTAATAAATTCAAAGTGAGTGAAGACGACCCACCCTTTGCCAAAGATACCCAAGTTATTTGATTGACTCCAAATTGTCCTTTTTTGAAATTGATTTGAATTGATTGATCAATACTAGAGAGATGTTATTATTATTATTATTGAGGTATATATTTGGTAGTGTTATTATTATTATTGGTTGGTTTTGTGTTCAATGATTATTCCAGTCTGTGATTGATCAGTTACCATTCAAGTATGATCAGAGTTGTTGATTGGAATTGCGAAAATCTCAAAGTTATTGTTGTAGATATATATATATAGACCAAGTACTACTTCTTGAACAAACAACAAAAGTTGTACTCAACTCACATCCAAACATTCAAAGATAGTCCAGATCATTGATCAAGTGAAGCAACGTTACCATTTGGATTGACCTTAATCATCAACCAGTGTGCGGGACTCGCTTTCCACACTCTCACATGAATGAATATTTTTTAATTTTTGTTAACAAGTCCAAACGAGCACGACGAGACGAAGTAATTACTTTTGATGAGTGAGTCGAAAGCGAGAATCATCCATCATCCACCACCAACTCTAAAAAGCTTGTTGTAATAGATAGATATATATTATATTATATTTACATTATTTTAAACCAAGCACACAGACATGTCATCATACGGAAGAGGAGGAAGAGGAGGTAGCTTTGGAGGCGGTGACAGAGGCGGACGCGGCGGTGGCCGTGGTGGCAGCTTTGGCGGAGGCCGTGGCGGCAGCTTTGGCGGTGGTGGTCGTGGCGGATATGGCGGCGGTGCCCCCCGTGACAGAGATGCCATCCCAGATACTGTCATTGGTAAGGAATCATCATACATTCATTCATTTCAACGGCACAGCACAGCACAAAGATAGACACTTTGGAGGAGGACAGATGCCGCGACTTCACATCACATTCACGGGATAATAATGACTGACACATACAATCGAATCAAAGGATATATAGAGGCTTGGAGCATTCACACATCCAAGCGAAGAGACCATCGTTTTGAGGATTTACTCATAGTGATATTCCAAAGGTCAACTGCCGGGTGTTCACAGAGAACCAACAGAAGGTTGGGTCAAGTCGACGAGATCTTTGGTCCAATCGATAAAGTCGTAAGTATCTTGCAGACTGGCACAGCAACAGGTTCATGAATGGATCGCGATCAATCATGTGATTGGACACCAAGGACCAGGACCAAGACCACCATGCTGACCAAATCTCTATCAACTCCAATCCATCAATCATCAATCATATGATCGACCAATCAATCAATCAACTCGATATATATAGTTTTTCAACGTTAAATTGGACACTGGTGTCCAAGCATCGACCTTCAAGGTAGACGACAAGATTTACTGTGATCCATACTCACTGTTGCCACTGAGGACATTTATCGAAGAGCCTAAGCCGTATGTCATCCTATAATCATGGAGCACACAAACATGTGATCAATCACAACCATCATCATCACCCAGTATACTAACATTGATCAATCAATCAATCAACTTAAACAGAAAGGTTGCTCAGGCCAAGACTGGATTCAAGTCTGCTGGCGGTCGCGGTGGCGCTCGTGGTGGTGCACCAAGAGGAAGAGGTGGACGTGGTGGCAGCTTTGGCGGTGGCGGCCGTGGTGGCAGCTTTGGTGGTGGCCGTGGAGGCGGCGGCGGTGGCCGTGGTGGAAGCAGCTTTGGCGGTGGTGGCCGTGGTGGTGGCCGCNGAGGTGGTTTTGGTGGTGGCCGTGGAGGTGGCCGTGGTCGTGGAGGATACTAAGCGTCCCACAATGGTGGACTGCAACCTTCCAAAGAAAATAAATCAAAGCCATAGTTACTCAAAAACATAACATTGATTGATTGATTGGAATGATTGATTGGAATGATTCCAAAGTATACACTCTATCAATTGTTTATTGCATTTGGAACAATCTGTAACCGACAACAGTGTTGTACTCATAGTAGAGTCTGGAGAAACCTGGGTCGTTGACGTAGATCTTGGTGTCACCACTGTCGTAGCCAGTGGCCAGGACAAAGTGTCCACCATTGTCAACGTTGAGTATGACGATCATGTCCTTCTTGTTGAGCAGGTTCTTGATGTCATCCATAGAGAGTGCCGTGCCATTGAGCAGGGGGCCGTCCCACTTGATGTCCGATGAGATGCCTGGCACAACACTCTCGATCAAATCGTTACCAGAGGTGTAGCCACCATTTGACTTGAGCCAAGAGTTCAAGGTGCCAGGGTTTGATGACTGTCCATCGATCTCAATACCATGACCAGCAATGGCCATCGAGATTGAACTCATCAAACAACCTACATCACATACAGTTGTGGTCTCAATGATATCATTGCCCCACCTTGGGTCACACTGTGTTTGTTTGTTTGATTGATAGTGGTTAGTGGAATAGTTCCAGTGTTTGTGTGTGTGTGTGAGGAGGAGTGATCAAGGATCATACCTGTTTGTAGAGTGGATAGGCAAATGGTACAACAGGTCCGGCAGCATTGGAGAGAGCCACCAACAGAGTAATTGCAATTATGATTTTGATCATCATCGTTGATTGATTGATTAATAGATTAGATTGTTATTTGTATGAAATAATACAATAATATTGTTTAGTACGATTGTATTGTGAATGGTGTACGAAGGTAGATACGATACAATTGTGCGTCCTTTAAACAACTTGTCGCCTCCATCTTAAGATGGTTAACAATCTGTGATGATATTTTTGATCAAAAAGAAATATCTTTGTGGTCCGCCCCATTGGACCCAATCTGGTCAGTCTTGTACCATTTTAATTCAAAATTACACAATCACAAACAAGACAATCATATGAACAACATCTCATCAATTTGTATGTTTATATATATTTATATTACTCTAAGTGTATAACAATCAAACAAACAAACAAACAATCAAACTATCAATTACCTCTAATTAATCATCACCCTAATCATAAAACCACAACAAACCTTATTCAAACCAAAAGATATTATAATAGTTCGAGCTATTTATACAGTATTCAGCGACGATTAATGAGTTTGAAAGAGCTGTTTGGTTTGATGAACCGATCCAATCAAATTAGGTACGATCATCATGTGATGTGTTTAAACTCTTTTGATGCCACACCAAGTGTGATACAGACCCACCCATTCGTTAAATCTCCTCTCCTTTGCATCGGCAACAACAACAACAACATCAACAACAAACTCTGAAGCTGTGTTTATGATGACACAAATTTAAACAATAGTTAGAAGTTGTTGGTCACAAAGAAACAAAAACCATCATCCATCGAGTGCTCCACGCAAATCAGACTGAGTTTAAATTTGGGTGGACCATTCGCGCTCGCCTTGGGTATTATCCTGCTCAGTTTGAGTGGGGGTGGCAAACTTAGCCAATCAGGTTGACAAAGGCCTTTGAGCTAAATTTTAGGTGTGCGGGGGG